>NC_067403.1:21440750-21740750 GCF_016432865.1 Antechinus flavipes | reverse complement strand
ACTTTCTTCAAGTGATCTACCCAATATGCTGATGGCCTTTCTCATGTATTCTATACATTTTGAACATGACTGTGGGATATGTAAGCAATCCATTAGCTGTCTTTTTATGATCAGAATATAATAATTATTTGGCCATACTTTAAAAAAAAATCATGTAGCATAGCTAGGAAACATTTATTAAATGCACCTATTATGTGCAGAATCCTGTGAAAAGCACTGGAGTTGTTTTGTTTGTGTTTCATTTTTGAAGACCAATGGCGTAAAATGAATTGG
The DNA here is from genome assembly GCF_016432865.1 of Antechinus flavipes. NCBI lineage: Eukaryota > Metazoa > Chordata > Mammalia > Dasyuromorphia > Dasyuridae > Antechinus > Antechinus flavipes. Next base: position 21,740,477 of record NC_067403.1, on the reverse strand, counting down.
ATTTAAGTATTTAGAGCAGATATCCTCCCAAATCACTGATAGATTTAAGGCCCATCAATTACCCTTAACATGGTTTAACCTTCTACTTCTTAGCATGAAGAGTTAAGACAACATATGTATAATCTAAAAAAAAAAAATATTGATTTTATATACTTTGTAACACTTTTCCTCATTCTTCCAGCATCATTTCAGAAATATGAATGCTCAAAAATAAAGCATATTTCATCTTTTCTTTGCTTCAGAATTTGACATATTCAAAAATTTTATCATAAAGTGACTTAGCCACAATTGATCAAAATATTATTAGCAGTAATTACCTTCAATGTTCCTTTAACCTTGAAAAAAATAAAAATTCATTAATATAGATTGCAATCTTTTCCACTGGCAAATGCATGTTTTAAAACATATCTCTTTTGCATTTTTGTTTCAACAACAGTCTACAATTGGAAAATTTATTTTTTTCTCAGCTCCACAGAGATTGGCCCATTTCAAGTATCTCTCCTGTGATATTGCATATTTCAACTATATGTGTGAGTGAATGGAAAATTTAAAATTTCAATAAAGGGCACATGTGTAAAAAAATCAGCTGTTCCATACTCCATACTGTAGATAAATATTAAAAAGAAAAAAAAATCATGATCATAAGGCATAGCATCCTTAGCAATGATTTTCAGTTTTAGTTTAATCTATATTGCTTCTGTTTGACCTATGTCCCAGGTTCAAAGGTCACATTATCTTCTAAAAACTGTAAGTCATTTTATTCAACAAATTTACTCCTCTACAAACAAAATACCTTTAGGAAGAAAGTTCTTAGAAGCACCAAAGGTAATAATATTATTTACTCTCCAATTCTATCCTCCTATTCAAAGTTGAAATGTTCAAAGCCATGATTTGCTCATCTCCATTTCTAAAATCCTCTGGAGAGTTAGATTAGCAAAAGGTGAACCTTCACTGCTCTCCTGGTAGTATCTCATAGGCATGAGTTCACCAAGAGGAATAAAGTAGCTTGTTCAGAAAGGGAAAAGAAATCAAACTAAATTTACCACGAGTAATGTGAAACCCAAACAGGCAAGTTAATATGCCCAGAAACTATAGACTACTGGAAATAAAAATGAACTGTATTACTGAGATTTCATGAAAAGAATTTGAATTAATCCTTCCTTAAAAAAAGCCCTTCCAAGCACCTCATGGTAAATATTTCCTTTTCTTTTATAGTTATACTTGGAAGGTATAATGTTAGTATTCCATCATTTCTAGGTATTATTAAATCTATTGTTCCTGCTTCTCATGTTAAATATATCAGCCTGATATTGGGTAACTTCATTTTTTGAAGAAGGAAAGCATGTTTATATAGTTCTTTTGAGCATGTATAAAATACTCTATTTGGGACATCAATCAGCCATAGACATCAGAATTCTATTAAGCTTCCCTAGTTCATTACATTCTATAGGAGTTATTATAACACAAAGTATATAGCAAAATTGAAACATGTCAAATATATTAAGCTAATGGATGCACATATTTCTCATATTATCATATGTGACTTTTTATTTAATTATTCAGTTGATCTTTTCCAGCCTTTATGTAAAGTGTCACTCATATATACTCTTAATTGAACATAGTATAATATATTGTATTATATACACTCAAATCCATGGGTTCTTAGTTTGGGTGATGATTATGTTTTACCGAAGTTTCAGAAACTAGTGTCAATTCTTATATTTTGGTCATCTCTTTCAATATATTTTTTTCTTTGCAATTAAATATCTTTAGATTTTTTCTTTTATATTTGTTAATCGTGACTTGTAACCAGTTATATTTCATGTTGCTATTAGTTGTTTGAGGGCACCATAAACCATTTCCATATAAGAGAGGAAATTTAATCAATTTATGTTGTGATTCCTGAGTACTAAACTGACCAGATTCTCCCTCATCTCTCTCCATCTCCTCAGGCCTCCCTAGTCTCTGAGACAATCCCGAAATCAAGCCAATTAATCATCTTACAAAGGCTTCTAAATATTTAAATATAAAAAAAAAATAATGTGGCAAATTTCATTTTATTTACTTTTATTTGAAGAGACTGCTATAACTATCCCATCCTTTACTAGTGATCACCTTGATCAGTCAGCAATCATCAAAATTGAGGCAAGATACTCCACAGCAAAACAAACAAACAAACAAAAAGACAAAAAAACTCTGAAGGCCCAGATAATGGTTGGAATTTTTTTTAAAGCAAAAGAATGTTTTAATTAAATTATTTGTTATTTCTTTTTTAGAAATAATTCTATTATACATAGTAGGGTACAGTACAGCATAAACAAAACTTTAAATGTACTGGGAAAGAAAAAAGCCTGTCACCTATTTTATCATGCTATTGATTTTATTGTGGTGGTCTAGAACCAAAAGTAACTCTATTTCTGAGACATGCCTGTAATAAGAAGGTGACAAATGTGAATGGTAAAATACAGCATTTGAATACAGAAGAGAGAGAGGAGTAAGAAACATTGCTGAGGTTATGAACCTAGTGATTTGATGAATGGTGGGAGTCTTGATAGAAACAGGGAAGTTCAGGAAAAAAGGTTGTTAGTAGCAGAGGGGTAATAATTTCTGTAAAATATATTCTTCCTTTACATGTTCTGCAGTGTGCTTTACCAACAGGGATTTGCTTAAGAGCATAATACCTTTACCATTCCTACAAAAGAAAGCTCTCATCAATCCCTAATTCTTAAAGTTGAACAAATACTCTCCATTTTCTTTATATACTGTTCCAGTATCTTCATGATAGAAGTAGTTAAGGATGTGGTTTTTTAAGTAACAGTGTGGCTTTATTCAGTATAGTGAATATATAGCATGAAAACTTTTCATCCATAACTGCATATTTGATAGCTTAGCAAATATAATCTATTAACTATATAACTTAATTGATTTCTTTGAGGAGGCGGAATAGTCATCTGAATAAATTATCATCCACAAAAATATATTGAGAGATCTCTCCTAAAGAAAGTCTTTAAAAGGCAATTTATAGACATATGGATTTGGAAGTGGAAGGGATATTGGAAACCACATAGTCAGTCAAATAACATGTCCACAGTCTCAAGGCAAAAAATAGCAGAACCTAGATTTCAATTTAGAAGAGTTGAAATCCACCTTGTTTTCCTTTATCCCAAGTTGTCACATTGGCTATGAAGTATCTTTAAATTCTCATGAGTTTTTTCTTTATTTTAATTGATTTTTATGCATATAAATCTGCCTTTTCTCTTACCCTCTTGTCCCCCAGTGAGAAAAAAAAAAGAAATTCCTTCTTGTTTTGTTTTCCTATTGTTTTATTTTTTCAGAGTTATACATATATATATATATACACACACACACACACACACACACACACACACACACACACACACACATATATATATATATATATATATATATAAACTTTTTAAATGAACATTTCTTTATGAATCATGTTGGAAGTGAAAAATGAGAACAAAAGTGAAAAACCATGAGAGAGAAAAAAAAAACAGAAAAAAGTGAATATAGCATATGTTGATTTAAATTCAATATCCACAGTTCTTTTTCTGGATGCAAGGGGCATTTTCTGTCCAAAGTCTATTGGGATTGCTTTGGATTACTGAAACACAGAGAAGAACTAAGCCTTTTTACTTGATCATCACACATTCTTTCTATTATTGTATACATTGTATTTCTGATTCTGCATCAGGTCATTTAGATCTTTCCAGGCCTTTCTCAAATTAGTTTGTTCATCATTGTTTGTAGAATAGCTCATTACTTTTATATACCATAACTTAAGTCATTCTACAAATGATGGACATTTACTCATTTTCCAATTCTTTGCCACTGCAAAAAAACCTACTACAAACATTTCTCCCCATGTGGATTCTTTTCCCTCCTTTATGATTTCCTTGGGACACAGATACAGTAATGGCATTGCTGGGTCAAAGGTTATGCAGTTTTTTAGCCCTTTGGGTATAGTTCCAGATTGTTGTCCAGAGTGGTCGGATCATTTCACAACTTACCAACAATGCATTAATGTTCCAATTTTCACAAATCCCCTCCAATATTCATCATTACCTTTTCCTGTCACTTTAACCAATCTGAGAGGTGTGAGCTAGTACCTCGGAGTTGTTTTAATTTGCATTTCTCTAATCAACAATGATTTAGAGCATTTTTTCATGTGAGTATGAATAGCTTAATTTCATCATCTGAAAATTGTCTATTCCTATCTTTTGATCATTTATCAATTGGGGAATGACTTGTATAAAGAACTTCCTTGTTAATATGTATATATAGTCAAGCAAAACAAATTCCCTCATTTGTCATATTTTTTAAAAAAATCTCTTTACTTTTCACTCCTCTCTCTGGAATTGCTTAGCATATTTCATTATGAATACTCTGGAATTATGGCTGATTAATACATTATCTGAATTCCTAAACCTTTAAGAAAATTCTAAAATATTCTGTTGATTTTGTTTATTTTATTTTGTATCAGTTCATATTAGCCTTACTAAGTTTTGATGAAACTCTTAATTCACTACAACATAACACAATTCTATCAAATTGATTTTGGGAGAGCTCAGAAGTGCAAAAGAAGAAAAATGCTTTTAAAAGTATCTTTGATAAGGGAATGATACCCTATGTGAACAGAGGGAAGAAAGGAGGGCGGGAGAAAGTGAAGGATGGAAGGAAAGAAGGGAGAGAGGAAGGAAGAAAGAAGGGAAGGGAAGGAAAGAGGGAGGGAGGGAAGAAAGAAGAAAGGAAGGAATGGAGGGAGAAAAGGAAGGAGAGAGAGAGGGAAGGGAGGAAAAGAGGGATACAAGAAGGAAGAGAAAGGAAAGAAGGGAGGAAAAAAGGAAGGATGGAGGGAAGAAGGAAGGAGTCTTCCAACTTCCAAAGGCCAGCTTTGCTCATAGAAGTTGCTATTAGTACTTCATTCTCAAAGAGGACCATACCTTCTGAGAAGTGATGCCATAACATGCAAGTGAATTGGATTTAAGTGAAGGATCGTGGTGCAAAGTCACTTTTCCTCACTTTCCTCTCCAGAGGTAACTGGGTCCACTGGAAAGATATAGATCAAGATGACTGGGCTATATCATAATTTATTCAACCCCTTCAATTGAAGGGATTCTCCATAGCTTCTAATTATTTGCCAAGATAAAAGAGAGTGTAGGCACACATGCATGCACACACACACACACACACACACACATACACATACATACACGTCTTTTTCTTATTTATTTGATCTCTTTAAGGAAATTAATGCAATCACTGGAGTAATGGATGTACAGAATTTCGAGACTTTCAGGACATAGTTTTAAATTGTATTCCATGATTAATGAAGCAGTACACAAACTATATAATAACAGCTATTTTCAAAAAGCCCCCCAACATCTGTCATGTTCACATTTTATCAAATTGTTAATCTAATGAATGTGAAATAGAACCTAAGAATCTTAATGTTTTCTACAGTTTTTAGTGATTTGGAATATTCTTCCATATAGTTATGAATAGTTTGGCATTCTTTATTTTAAAACTATCTGTTCATTTTCTTTGACTATAAGAAAGCATTAGTTCTTGTGAATTGGGAACAGCAACAGAGTCAATTCTGGTCTCATAAATATACATAATATTCTAATTTATTCATGCAAGAAACACTAACATATCTTAACTTTCCTTCTAGAAATGAAAAGACAGTCTATATCATGTATAAAGAGATGATCACCTCTAGTGATCACCTGAACTGAAAAAGTTAAACTAAACTAAAACTGAAAAAGTTTTACTATCAAAATGCCAACAAATTAGAAGGAAACAAATTGTATATGTCTTAAAAATAATACTTTTTTCTGAAAATTTTTGAAAGAATTTTCTCAAGGAGTCACAAGTCCAAAAATGTTTATGGCCCCCCTTTTTGTAGTGGCAAGGAGCTGGAAACTCAGTGGATGCCCATCAGTTTCAGAAAGGCTGAAAAAGTTGTGGTGTATAAATGTAAAGAATATTATCATTCTATAAGAAATGATGAGCAGGCTGATTTCAGAAAAGCCTGGAAAGATGTACATGAACTGATTGGTGCTAAGTGAAATGAACAGAATCAAGAGAACTTTGCTCACAGCAACAAAAAGATTATGTGATGATCAATGGTGATGGACTTGCCTCTTTTCAACACTGAAGTGATTCAGGACACTTCCAATAGACTTGGGATGAAAAGTGCCATCCACATCCAGAGAGAGGACTGTGGGAACTGAATGTGGATCAAAGCATAGTATTTTCACCTTTGTTTTTATTTGCTTGTTCATTTTAACCTTGTCATTTTTTTTTACCTTTGATCTGATATTTCTTGCATAGTTGACATATATGGAAATATGTTTAGATGAATCGCACATGTTTAACCTATATTGCATTGCTTGCTGTCTTGAGGAAAAGAGAAGAAAGACAGAAATAAAAAAAAAAAAAAAAAACTGGGAACACAAGGTTTTGTAAAGGTTAATGTTCAAAACTATCTTTGCATGTATTTGGAAAAATACTATTAAAAATAAAAGAAGAAAGATATTTTTCCCAATTTCCTTTATTTCTTCTAATTTTTATATTCATGTACTTTCACAGCAGTATTCACTGATTATTGATTCTATATTATTCCCATCTGTTCCCCTTTTTGTTTTCTGGATACTCTTTATAAAGAAAGAAATAGTACTGAGAGAGAAATTTGCTCAGTACCAGTGCTCTAGATTTGGAGCACTTTGCTTTTCTTTTTCTCTTTTCCTCACTCAGCATCCAATCAGTTTATTCTGTCCTTCTTTTTCTTTTAAATTGTCAATATATTTTATTTATTTAGAATTTATTGTTTTTAGGACAACCCTCTCTCCTAATCTCTATTATATAATTGATTTTTGCCTTTCCTCTCCTTTCTTTTTTAAGTGAAATTTATTTTTGTACCTTACAAATTCTAAATTTCAGTAAAATCAGCTTCACCTCCCTCCTCATTGTCTGTATAGTCTTTTATTTTTATGCCCCAAATATATAAATTAATTCCCCCCAATTTCCCCTTTTATGCCTCAGAGATATTTTTGAATGACAAAAATGATGGTTTTGATAGCATTTATATATTGCTTTGTGGTTTGCAAAGTGCTTTTACAAACATTGTTTCAGTTTATTTTTATAACAAGCATAGGAGGTAATTACTAATATTAAATTCATAAAAATGAGAAAAGTGAGACATAAAAAAGCTTTAATGTTTCTTATGATTATATAGTTAATTAGCATTTGAAGCACTATTTGAACTCAGTTCTTGATTCCAAGTTCAGGATATTATGCATTGAACTACCTTGCTGCCTCATGTCTTCTTACACCATTGTAATGTATTTAATTGAGTCCATTGTGATTTAAATATTTTATTTAATTTATCGTGATCAGCCACTCATGTTTGCCTTGATAATTCTCTTGCTTGCAGTATCTGTATTTCAAAACATCTGCTCAGCATTTGTCCTTTCATGATGAATAACTAGAAATCTTTTCTTTCAGTATAATGCCTTTTTCCCCCACCCCAGGATTGTAGTCAGGTCACAGGAGAAATTATTGTTAGTTACAAGTCTACATAATTTTTCCCCTTCAGGAATATTATATTCCAACATTTCTGCTACTTTATAGGAGTACTGCTAAATGTCTTGTTCTAATTCTCGTTCTTGAATTCTAGCCACTTGTAACATATGATCTTTAGCCTGCAAATTCTTGATTTTGGCATAATGTTTCTCAGAGTTATCATTTAGGGTTTCTTTAGGAGACGACTATTGGTTCATTTCTCTTTTCACTTTCTAGATCTGATTTAAAGAAATCTAAGCAGTTTTCTTTTAAGATATCTTCAAATATTTTATAGATATTATTTTTGGTCATGTTCAGATAGTCCAGTGCTTCATAAATTATCTCTCCTCAATCTTAGATGTACTTCTTCCTGCTATTCTGCTACCTTGAACCCAAAACTTTATTGAAAAAGAAAAAAAAGATGCAAAGTTGGTCAATGTTATGATTTTATGAGGCTGGCAATCAAATTTGTGAATATTACTTTGTCTTAATTCAAATACATTGTGTTAGTGAGAATTGCTCATGGACTCAGAGTTTTGGTTTGTTTTTGTTTATTTTTTAATTCATTCTCATACTCTATACTTTCATCATAGAGGGTACCCGATTAAAAATATAATTTCTATATCAACTTATATACCAAGGACTGTTTAAAAAAAAAAAAAAAAAGCTTTATATCCTTATTTTTCACTAGGCACACAAACGTATTCTTTATACTAAAGTAATTCACATTCTTTCCTGTCTCCACTACAAACACTAAACAGGAAAAGGCTTCTTGCTGAGAAGTACAGACATAAAAATATGTTAACTGGAAGTTATTGCAAAGCTATTTTTTCCTATGCAATATTTTCTCTGTATAATTACCTTTGCTGTGTCAACTGGAAAAACTTTGAATCTCATTCTTTCCTAGGAAAGAAGAAGAAAGCATCAATTCTTGTAAATTGGAAATAGCAAAAGAGTCAATTCTAGTGTCATAAATATATAATATATTCTAATTTATCAATGCAAGAAACACTAACGTATCTAAACTTCCCTTCTAGAAATGAAAAGATGGTCTACATCACTTATATAGAGATAATATACTGATTATATATTTTTGAACTGAAAAAGTTGAACTAAAATATTATATATGTGTCTTTGTATATTTATGTATATGTATTATATTATATATACATATAGATGTATATACATATTTATATATGTGTGTGAAATCCACAAAAGAATATCTTTTTCTCTTTCAGGATTATTTATTCTTGATGCTTTTTTTTTATTTTTGATCCACAAAAAATAATAGAATAGAATAATAATAGCAGATATTAATAATACATTAAACCATTTGCATAATAACAATAACATTTACACATAATATATTTATATATATTATTACATATACATAATATATATATATATATATGTATTGAAAAGAAAAGGATAACATTTGTTACTAAACCAAATTAAGAATATTCTTATGGATTATCAAAGTGTAGAACTTGGAATACAATGCTAGGTTGGAGGTAAACCATGGCTCCAAAGACCATCCAAAGGAATATATGTGAGACTAAATTCTACTAAGATGTAAATATTATAGTTATAAACCTGGTTAGAGATATTTCTTTGGGCTGATGGTCATCCCTATCAAATACAATGAGGCTTATTATAGGAACTTAGATATCAAGTGACATTGAGGATAAGAAAGATGAAGCTATTGTAAATGATAATATCATTTATGGAACTCTTGAAATGGACAAAAATGTAAATGACTCAGTTATTCATGGTTCCTTTGATAACAGCTTAGATGAGCTTCTTAACAAAATTTCCCACTATCAGAAGATCCTAGTGTTATACAATAAGCCTGCAATGATATTTTGGTTCTGTCTGGATTAATGTAGAGAGCACAAGGGAATGATAATTCAAAACTCAAATTTCACATTCAAAATTGCAATTTTGTATTTCCTACTACTCTCATAAATTGAACTTACTTCCAATATTTCCTATTTTGGACACTCACATTATTCCCCATGCTCTTTCTCATAGTTCAGTATCCACTCAGTTGCCAAAAGTTGATTCTACCTTTGCATGATGTCTCATCCATCCTTTTCCCCCTACTCAACTTGCTAATTTTCTAGATAAGGCTCTTATCACCTCTAATTTTTATCACTGCAAAGCTCCTTAATTGGACTTCTGGATTTCAGTATTTTTCTGTTAAACTACTGAAGTCTTCTTCCTCAGGCACAAATCTTAAAAACTCAAAAACATTTTAATTCCTTATTGCGTAAAGGATAAAATGTAGTTTCCTCAATTTGGCATTTAAGACTCTTCACAATTTGAATTCATTTTACTTTTGTTGACTTTATTCTTCCTCATGCATTCTATGTAAAAATCAAAATGACCTACTTGCTGTTCCCTAATGTCAACATTCTATTTTCTCCCATTGTATCTTTTTACAGTGTACCTGTATTACATGCATGTTATTCATTTCCTCTTTACTTCTTCTACCAAAGTCTCTGGACACCTTCAAGCCTCAGTTCATATGTGATATGTCATATCTCATTTAAATATTTTTCTGATCTCCTTATTGTTAGAATTCTGCCATTCCTTGTCTATACATGTACATATGATACATAGATTTATATGTTTACAGTTTTACACTCTCTAAAGTGTTTGGCAAAAATCACTCATTTCCCTTTCTTAAAAAGGAATGTTAGAGTTGATAGTCTAACTATGTAATATGCATCAGGTGTTTGAGTGAGATACATAATTATTTTGGGTCTAAGGGGGGGAAGAGCACTTTCTCTGGTCAGTCCAAGAGTGCTAGTTTGAGATGAATCCTATCCAGAGTTGAAGGGTAACAATTATTTTAATATCATATTCTTTATTTCCTCATCTCATCATACTCTTATTATGCAAAATACCATTGCATCATTATATATCATATAGTACACATTTATGAAACCCATATAGGTCCATTTGTTATTCTTGTTCAGTTGCTTTAATCATGTCTGTTCTTTATGAACTCATTTCAGGGTTTCTTGGGAAAGATTGGCATGATTTGCCATTTTCTTATCTAGGTCGTTTTATGTGTCTGAAAACTGAGGAAAGGAGGTTTAAATGACTTGTCCACGGTTATACACCTAGTCAGTATTGGAGGCATGACTTGAATTCTAGTCTTCTTGACTACATATATGATATTCTCTCCATTGAGCAACCCAACTGCCCCTAAATCAATTTAGGTGACAGAATAATCAAAATTTGGAGGGCTTTGAGGTCCAGAAGTTAGATGATAGTTGGAGAGAAAAGTAATAATGTTAGCAGCTTCTTATTCTTTGTAAGATAAAATATAGGCTTGTTGAGTCTACATTTAATATATTCAGGATACTTTGTCCAGTCTAATTATCTGCTTTGTCTTCTAATTTACACACAATATAATATAGGATAATTGAACCACTAGCTATTCCCTATAGTCAATATTCTATCTCATACCTTTATGCATTTTAACATGAATGATCCCATATCATAATGCATACCCTTTATATTCTTCTCTTCAGAGTCTTTTTTAAGGTGTAAATAAAGTACTTTTGCTTCAATGTAATTTTACCCTGTCTTATCTGATGCTATTTGTCTGTTTCTTTCCAGAAATGTTTCTGAGACACTCTATTTAATTTTTCCTTTGTTTCAATACCTTCATCTTTTGCAAATTTTGTTTCATAGTCCAGGTCCTATCCATTGGATGTTACCACCTAGATATTTATGAAAAGTATTTATTAAAATCCCTCAAAGATTGTTAACAGTGTCTCTCACAAAATAGTGAAATATACTAAAGAGAAAATAACCCAGCTAAAAGAATTGCATATAACATCATGCTAGATTATCATAAAGATATGTACAGACAAAAAAAAAAGAACAAATGCAAATTGAAGCATAGGGGCTCATATTTTTTAGTGTTCTCTACTTGATGTAAATAACTGAAGGATCGTGTTTGAACTTTACCCTTTGGAACCTGATGTGATAGTATATAAGCAAATAAAAATGGCATGTAATATAGAAGGGAGTCAGAAAAAGTTCTAGACTTGATCAAATCACTCAAATAGGCAATATTATCCAACTGAAAGGGAATAGTATTTGAGGACAGAGGACCTGAATTTGAATTCTCGTTCTGCATCTTACTCTATTTTAATATTGAGAAAGGCACCCATTTTGATCATGAGTTTCATCATCCCAATAAGGAAAAGTTGAATTTGATGGTGTCTATGGTCCATTTCAGTTCCAAGTCCATGAATTGTATGAACACACTTGTGGGGAAAAGGGAGCTGGAGAACAGACATGATAGAATTCTAATGGAACTGAGAGATAAATTATCAAGACATTTTACAGAAGTATAAAACAATGGAAACTTTACCTGTGAAAATAACAGTGGAGAAGACACCAATAATTCATTTCAAAAACATTTATTAAGTGTTTTATGAGTACAGAACACTTTACTAAGAACTGTTTCAGTCAATCATTGTACCTGGACTGTTGGGTCATATAGTATAGTGGAGAGGTAATCTACAAATCCAAAGCAATGTAAATATAATATTCCAGGATTAATATATTGAAGAGCTATACTACAAAGTACTAATTGAGCTTTGAATAGAGGGATATTTTAAAATGAGAAGATACAATTTAGAAGTATAACAGGAAATGTTTATACAACTTGGTGAGAGAGACAGAGAGATGGCGAGAAGGACAGACAGACTGAGAAAAAGGGACAGAGGGACAGAAACAAAGAGAAAAAAAAAAAGAGACAGAGAAAGACAGAGAGACAGAGTTCAGTGGAAGTGGTACCTGGTTGTCACAGTAGTAAACTGCACCCTAGTAAGCCAGCAGCAAAAGAGAAGCAACTGAGATAGAACAAAAGCAGAAAGAAGGGCAAAAATTTTCAAAGGAGGTTCCTCTGATAATAAATTGAATCAAATTGATCAGAATATAAGTCATTCTCAAATTGATAAACAGTCAAAAGATATACATTCAAACCTTAGAAATTAAAGTTCTCTTCAGTCCTATAAAATTATCTAAATCACTGTTAATCCTAAAAATACAAATTAAAACAACTTTGAACTACCACATCATATCTGTCATATTGGCTAACATGAAATAAAAGGAAAATGATAAACACTATAAAAGATACAGGAAAAATGGGACTGTAATGCACTGCTGGTAGAGTTGTGAACTGATACAACCATTCTGGAAAGCAGTTTTTAAGTATCATCAAAGAGCTTTAAACTGAACACTCTTTGATGCAGCAGTAGCACTCTATCAAAAAGAGATTTTTTTTGTAAATGAAGGGGGAAGACCTATTTGTTCAATGTTATACATGTATATATGAATATATATAAATATATATTATATATATGTATGTGTGTGTGTATATATACATATATATATATATATATATATAGAGAGAGAGAGAGAGAGAGAGAGAGAGACAGAGAGAGACAGAGAGAGAGACAGAGAGAGAGAGAGAGAGAGAGAGACACACACAGAGAGAGAGAGAGAGAGAGAGAGAGAGAGAGAGAGTAGAAAAAAGAATTGGAAATCGAGGTGATGTCCTTCAAATAGACAATGAATAAACAAGTTGTGTTATAAGACTGTAGTGGAGTTATTATGATATAAGTACTATTAAATAGAGTGATTTTAGAAAAATCTTATAAAGATCTAAATGGACTGATGCAAAGTGAGCAGAACCTGAACATCATACACAGTAATAGTAACATTTTATTATAGTCATCTATAAGTGGCTTAGCTATTCTCAGTACTACAATGATATAAGGCAATTCCATTGTTTTCCTTATGAAAAGAATGGGTGGCTTCTACATTCAAATCGAACCATCATTTTTTTTTGTTTTTGATTTTTTGCTTACTTTTTTTTCTTTCCCAATATAACTAATATGGAAATATGTTTTCACATAACCTGTATCAAATTACTTATCTTCTTAAGGAGGACATAAAAAGAGGGAAAGAATTTTTAAAAAATGTTAAATATTTTATATGTAATTGAGAAAATAAAATATGGTTTAAAAGAAAATGCAAAATGAACAACAATTCAAACATAATTTGGTATGTTTCCATGATACATAGTTAACACTGTTCAAATAGTTAACAATGAATACCACATAGAAGACAATGGAAAGGTCTATGACCCTTATGAGAACATAACAATATTGAAGGAATAAGCAAATTGAGAGAGAAACTGTATTAAATGATGTCATGAGAATAAAAATACTTATAAAAGATTATGGATTGTTCTTATGACTAGAATGAAGGTTCAACAGTGTGCAGAAGAAAGTCAAAAAGGGCTGCAGCATGTTGTGTGGACCTCTCGCCATGAACTAGCAGAAAAACATGGATGAGCATTTCATAGGCAGGCATGGATAGAATTAGAGCAGTTTTATTGGATGGAACATCCAAGTCAATGAGATGACATATTCAACTTTATATTAGGCTGCAATCTAGTTCAGGGAAGCTACTATATGTTGTTTACCTTTGTATTCCCCTCACACCCAAGCAAAGTGCACTTACTCTATAGGAAATATTTATTCTTAACATTTGCTGTTCCAAATCCCTCACGTCTTTGAATAAATAGAGTATGAAGGAGTTATATTATATTTAAGGCTACAGTGTCCTTGACAATGAGTTGCACTGGGCTAAGTTATTAGGAAATTTAGGAAATCTACATATATCTTTTAAAATGGGCTAATCATCTGTGAGTAATGGTTTAGGTACAGCCTATCTTAGATTTTTGAAGAGGATTAAGACAACTCTTCATGTTCCCTCTAGCCTTATGATTCTATAAAACTTGATGTAGATATTTATATTAAATTCTCTTTTTCAGGTATAAAACTGTTGAATGCAAACCCCCCAAAAAATAACTATTCAACAAAGAAAGGAAAGTTCTGATAAACCATTTGTTATTGTAAGAATTTCACAAAGAAAAATGATTAATGAATTTGACTAGAAGGAAGACTAGTCAAAGCCGATATATAAGAACAGGAAAGATACTTAGAGTTCATCTAGTGTGACTTTATTTTTATTGATAAGGAAACTAAGTCTCCAAGAGCTTAAGTGACTTGTCCAAGGTCATAGAGCATATTACTGGAAAAACCCAAGAATAGAAACCAAGTCTTCTGTTTCTCAGTCCAATGTTTTTCAATTCATTTAAGACCTCCCCATGTTCAAATCTCCACACAACTTTATTTATTTAGTATATTGTTCACTATCTTAAAAAAAATGTATTTTTCTCTAACTCAAAAGTATTTTCCCTGGAAAAAATATTCCTCCCTTCAAAAATGTGATTGAAATTATACTTTGGAATTATAACACACTTTATGCTTATATATATGTTACATTGATGTTTATAATAAACCCATACTATATTGATGGTATCCCAAGAGTTTGTGTACTTAGCAATTATATTTTAAATGTTAGTTCTTAAATGTCTTAGTTTGTAAATGAAAAAAAAAATGTGGTACAAAGAAGTTAAGTGACAGGCCCAAAGTAACACAAATGTTATGAGTTGGGAGCCCAGACTAAAAAAAAAAACTAGCTTCCACATTCTTTGTCTGGTGCTATTTTCTCTTTTCCATTCCACAAACAAATAAATGAATGAATAAATGAAATAAATTTCAGTGAGAAAAATACTCTATGAAAAAGATATAATTATTCACAAAGACAATGACAACAGCTGTCTTTTTATGTAGGAATTTAACTCAACACCATGCTAACATATAAATGGAGAAATTTCCAGATAGCATAATCAATTACAGTAATTCAATCCTGAGTTTAAGAATAAAAGCAAATATCTAGTCGTGAGGTACTTATACAAAAGAAAATAATTTAAATGGAAACAACACATCAACTATGATAATTAGTTCACTGAAATAAAAGTAATAGATGACAAAGAAATTAGATCTTGTAAAACTCAGCTGGTATTTGAAAATAACAATGGAAATTATTAATTGTCCCTATCCAAAAATAAGAATATATTCTATTCACTCTGAAATGGAGGAGATGAGAGAGGAGCAAGGAGAAGTCCATGATTTGGTGCAAAAATTTGGTGCTGAAAACTTCTTTAAATTTGGCAGCATTAGTTGCCTTTACTCTTAACATAATAAAAATTAATGATATTAGTTTGACTTTCCCAAAGATCAATCCTTAATAACTGATTAAGAATAATTTAATTTCTTCCATTACCCTCATCCCTGAATGCACACATATGTGTACATACACACGCATATATAAGATAGCTTGTGTTTACAAACATGTGTAAAGACAGGCATAAGCATATATTTGATGTATTTATATATTCATATCTTTATATTATTTCAGATTGTGTTTTTTTTTCTTTAGACATTATAGGTAAGTGCTAAACATTATCTTTGAAATCTTGAGCATGTTATACCGACAGCATAGTTTTTGTCTTCCTTCAAATACTTCATCATCAAAACTAAAGAACAATTATGAAATAATTGAGGCTATTTTTAATTTTCTAGCATACCAATCTTTTTTTATAATAGCAATCATTAATATATTCTTATCTTTGATATATTTTTTGACTTCCTTATGAAATGATGATATTCAAAAACAGTACACATATATCTTAAAAGATGAAATATTCCCCATTTTAATGTATTCATTTTAACTTTTATAGAATGCCAATTATCAAGATGTATTTAGAAAGATTTCTATACTGTGACTCAAAAATGATAACCTTATGGGAATTTTGAATAATTGTAAGCCAATCTTCAGAACTGAATGATAAAAGCAAATGAGCAATTCAGTATGATGGGGTTTCGTGGACTCAGATTTTGAGCTAAAAAGAACCTCTCGTTTCATTTTTTTCCCTCCTGCTCTTATCTTACAGATAAAGAAAGAGGGTTCTATAGACTTTATGGGAATTGTCCTACATGAAACATGTAATGAATGGAGGATAGAACTTGGATTTATGCACGATTATCAGATTGCTTGCTGTCTTGTGAAGGGGGTGGTAAGAAGAGGGAGAAAAATTTGGAATACAGAGTCTTGCAAAAATAAATATTGAAAACTATCTGGAAAAGTAAAATACTATTGAGGAAAATAATTGAATCCAGATTCTTGAGACCAAAGCCTATGCTTTTCTGTTCACTGAGGTAGCTTTTCAAGTCTCCAATTATTCATTAATGAAAAAAGTAGTAACAATTCCCACATTTACCATGCTTTTAGTTTTCTGTTTTCATAATCTTCTCAAACATATTCAATCATACATTTTTCATACAGTATTTATTTTTCTCCAAAGATTCAGTATTTAAACACAGTTCCCCTAAAGGAACTTACTTGTATGCACAATAGCTTTCATTTCAATACACCTTGGGATCCTGATCATGTTTGGATTTAATGACACCTTTCTGGAGAAGCAGCTCATCATAAGAATAGGTATAGCATTTTGTTATAGAAATCCTCAATTTAAGGATTATTCTTCCCACTTGAGGGAGTAGGAGACTAAGATTCAGAGATATCAAGTGTCCTAACCTTACAAATTAAGGGACTTGGATTTAGTGTAGACTAGGTTCAAAACTTGGCTCTGTGACTTTCTGAATTTGGGTAGGGAAGATTTATAGGCAATTATAAAGAGAGTTGTAGATTCTTCTACTGCCTACTTTGCAGAGTTGTTTTGAGGATCCAAATCAATAATCCTTCTCTTATTTGGCTTTCTATTTAATCAATCCAATTCAAAAAGCATTATTTTAGCTCTTTTGATAGGCAAAGAACATCAAGAAGCTGAAATTCTATTTGAAGGGACAAAATGTCAACAAAGATAAGTAAATGTATAGTTTATATAAAACAATATACAGGGAAGGAAAGTAGAGATTTATCTACTGGGCAAATGAAAAATCAGCTTTTGTAGGAACCAGCACATAAATTGTGTCTTGAAAGAAACTAGAGATGCTAAGATCAAAAGATAAAAAAGAATAATAGCACTGAAGGGTAGTCTTTATAATATTTCAAACAAGAGACAAAGAATATTCTGTATAAATGAAAAACAGTTTGGGTATATAATGAGTATTGTTCTCCCCCCGCACCTCCACCCCCATGTAAAGTGTATAATGGAGAGTCCAACAAGATCCTCCTCCTCCTCTTAGATTTTTCTGAATTTTTTTTACTTCTTTTATTGAAACCAGTGGAGGCAATATAGAATAGCCTAGTGGTGTCAAACTCAACTAGAAACTTATTTTTTGATTTACAAAACCACAAATTAGCATTATGTAAATATTGTATTTGTGTTTATTTTGTAAAACATTTCTCAATTACATTTGAATTTAGTTGTGGCAAGTCTCACAAGTTTCACATCCCACATCTGCAATTTTATAGACCTTCTTATGGGAGGTAGAGTGCTAGACATGTAGTTGGAAAAAACTCAGCCCTTATCCTATGGTTAGCACTTATTAGGTGTGTGAGTCCAATAAATTATCCAATAAATTATAGGTCAGTTGTGACCTATTTTCTCCTCTCTAAAATAAAGCTGCTAACTTGATCCTCTTTAAGATTCCTCCTGGTTCTAAAGCTTCTTAACTTATCATTAGTCATATGTGTATGTGTGTGTGTATATATATATGTGTGTGTGTGTGTGTGTGTGTGTCTACACATATATATGTGTATATATGTATATGCATATGTGTATATATATATGTGTGTGTATACATATATATATATATATGTATACACACAGAGAGACATATATAAACACCAACACATATTCAATGTACATTCACACATATATACACATTCCATTTTCCTCCTTTGAATGAAAATTTTCAGCATTATATTTCTACCTATTCACTAATTGTCACCATGACATGCTTTGTGAAAATGGGTTTAACATCTCTATTTGATGCTTGCCTGAGCCAGTCACCCTACTTCTTGTGTTTTCCAGGACTTAGTAGTTAGGCCATATTGCCTTAAATTGTTTTTTTTTTTTTAAATATGTTTTAGGGATCATTTTTGTCTTTTCTTTGTGATCATGTCTTTTCTTCTCCCCATGATACAATTATAGTGTTTAGATTCTCCCCAACATGGTGATACTGAGCTTCAGCAAGCCCCCTTTCCATTCCATTCCAGTGGGCTGGCTGCATTCCCAGACTTTGTTTCTGTATCACTATAGGGGAGCAGAGTAAAAGAGCTACATAACACTCAATTCCATGCTACAGTGTTGTTGTGTGATGGTAAGGGCCTAGTGTTACAATATCAGCATAGAGACAAATTGCCCACCTGTCATTCCATCAGGGAAGGATGGCTTTTTTATTTTTTTTATTTTAAGCAGGCCAATTTTCATTTAGAAAGCTAAACTTAGTGATTTTCACTCAGGAGAAAATAGGTTTGAGTGAACAAATGAAGCTAAACATAGAGAGGAGACTTTTCCTAAGGGAAAACAAAACCACTTTTCCTTGAAGTCCATATATCTTCTATTAATTTCAAAATTATTACAAGGACCCAGATTATTAAAGACACTGCTTCCGCTACATATGTAACTAGATTTTTTTTTTGTTTGTTTGAAAAGAAATGTAGTTGACTTTTATTGTTTTATTTTGTTTAGAAGCCGTGAAAAATAGAATATGGTACTTACTAGGTTGGGTTAGATGACATGCTTAGCATAATTTTGCTTTAATGATGATACAATCTAACCATTATCATATGTGAAATGGATAATATGTGTTTTTATAGCTAAGTATGGAATTTAATTAAGTAATAGATTGAATTCATGCTGTGATAATGAAGGGAATTTAGAAGAATAAAGTTCTAATGGAATTTTGTTGTAATATCAACTATTTAATGGATGTTCATCTGTTTTAAAGGGTTTGGCAAAACTTTGAAAAAAAAGGTTTCATTAGTAAATTATTGCTAGAAAAAGACAAAACTTAAAACTGCTAAAGACATATCATTCATCAGATAATCAGATACTCCCCAAAGATATATTTTTCAGTTGTTCTTCTCTTTTTTTTTCCCCTCTCAAAGTACCGAGCACAACTTTGAATGGATGTTCAAAAATATACCCTAATCTTTTTCATTACAAAAGTGTTTTTATTCACTTTTTTTAAATGAGTAAATGATGACTATCAAATAGTCAAGCCATTAAAGTATAGGTATTTTTTCCCCTAATCAGGTATTGTATAATACCAAATAATCAATAAGCATTAGGTGATTGTTATGTGTCTAGTACTGTGTTATGTGCTGTAGATACAAAAACAAAAAAGGAATCAGTGATATAAAAACTCCCTTCTTTACTCCTAAGTCTTTTCTTCACTGCCACAATAAGTGAAGGCTTTAGGAAATTATTTGATTAATTTAAGTAAAAATCTCATTTTTTTTTCTTGAATTGGTTAAATAATTTAATTTTATCAGGTTTGTTACTAAATGAAACTGTAATACTATAATCTCCACAAAGATTGTATGTGTGTCTATATATATATATATATATATATCTACCTAGATATCTATATATGTAAACATTATATATATATATATATATGTATATATATATGTAAACATATATATATATATATATATAAAATCATTGTTCAGTAATAGCCCCTAACACTTACATAAGCTATTACTACATCAAATCAACACAACAAAGGAAAATAAATGAACATATAATGGTTGAACTTTCTTAATAACTTAGAAGCAATGTAAAATACAGGAAAGAGTAAAAGTACCAAGATTCAAATCTCATCTCTTACACAATATACCAGTTATCCCAATTAATTCAATTAAACCTTATGGACTTCCCACACTCCTCATTAGTAAAGTAAATGACTTGGTTTATATCACTGCTGAGTTCTTTTCCACCTCTAATGTTATGATCCTCTTATCAGTTTAAGACTTCAGTATCAAAGGTGTATGATTTCTTTGCAAAAAATTCCAGTTCCATCTACACAAATGCCAAACCTTTCATGTCTTTACTGAGTTTTTCATTGGTTATTGTGGTTTAAAAATCCATTTTTTTTGCCAGATTTCTGCTGATGGTCAGTTTAGCAGTTAGGGAGGCTAGTATACAATCTGGATTGCATATCACAGGGCCTATGATGCATGTAATATGCCTGACAAAGGTTTCACTAGAACATGCTGATAAAGCATATCTGAGAATGAACCTTTCAGAGAGTGGGAGTGAGAGAGGAAATAGGAGAGGAAGACAAAAAGAGAAAGGGGGAGTGAGAGAGAGAGAGAAGGGGAGATAATACAATGCAAATATAGTTATACATAAATCATAAATTAAACACATACAAGGTAATTTTGTAAGAGAAGACAGTAGTAAGTAGAAGTGGGGATGGGCTGGGAAGGAATAGCCTCATGAAGTAAGTGATATTTGATCTGGAATCCAAGAGGAAGAGATGAGGGAGGAGAGGATTTCAGGAATGGAGTATAGTCAGTAGAGTCACTGAGAAGGCAAATGTAACATTTTAAGTGAAGAACAAATATGTTAATATATCAGAAACAAGGAGAAGAGAAAGTAATCATAATCAACAGTGTCAAATGATAGAAAGAGCTAAAGAAGGATAAGAATTTTTAAAAGACAATTAAATTATACTATTTAGAAATTAGTGGTAGTTTTGAAGAAGGTTAAATTGAGTAATAACGTTGAAAATAAAAATTATGATTATATATACCATATAGACAAGTATCATATTATCATTGTAATAACTGCATACAAAATTCTGAGATAGCCATCTCCTCCAATTGTTGTTCTTTTGTAAATTCACAAAAATCCTTAAAAGATCCAAAATTCCAGAAATCTTCACTTGAATGTTTTCATGAAAGGAAATACATACTTGCTAATCATTAATCTTATATTCCTCTGCAATCATTCACCATACTACTTACTTAAAAAAAATTGACTTCTTTGTGTAATGTAATTCTTTAGGGAAATTATTGTATGTTTTCATACAGTTTCTTCATTTCTGAGAGACCCTCTTTTGCTTAACAAGATATCCATTAATGACCTGAACTAGGAGAAAACTTGCATTTGACAAAATCAGAAAATAGTTAAAGTCAGACCTTAATTTTTAAATGATTCTAGAGATTGAGTATAAATTATGATTCATCATCTCTGAAATACATATGCATTGAGAATAATCTATAGGGTTTCAACTTAAATTTATTTCAAGCTTTAATTTTCTACTATTATGTGAATATCTAAAGAAATCAAGTAATGCATTCTAAAAACCCAGAACATACAGTAAAAATACCTTGTTAGCTAGTGGGGTAAATGAGGAAAAGCAAAGAAAAAAAATGAAAAAAAAAAAACCCAAATATCAAAGAATAAAGTAGGGATGGTTTGTTTTGTTTCATTTACATCTTTTTAATCTAACAATTATCTATGTCTTTTTGTCTTTACTTATATTACAAACTTGAAAATTAAATCATCTCTTTATTATTCACAAATATATCTAATATGTTAATATTGATTGCATATTATAGACCAAATGGAAAAATTTATAATTTTTCATAAGGCAAAAATTTTAAAAATAAACTTAATAGTTCTGTACAGTGACAAATGTTTATTAATTTTAATTATTTATATTAAGTTTAATTAAATTGAAACAGTACTAATACCTCTGACATCATGATGCAATTTAATTAAAACCTAGCTCCCCACAAGTTTCATGAAATTCCTAAAATAAATACTTAATAGTCAGTAGACATTTATTAAGCACCTACTACACACACACACACACACACACACACACACACACACAGAATCAATTAAAAGGTACTCAGGGAGCACTTATGTACTAAACATATCTAGGAAAACTCCATTAAAATCACTCTTGGTTTATGCTGTTTTAAGTTCTCTTTTTTTAAAGTTCCAAAATAGAAAGCAGTATAAAAATGAAGGAAAATATTAAAACTGTTGAAGAGAAATATTGTTTCTAACCCCAATCCTGTCACCAGTTGGATATGTTACTCTGACCAATGCACTGAAACTCTCTGGGTCTCAACATGATCATCTGTAAAATTAGAAGTCTGGATTAGATAAGCAATAAATTCTCCTTTACCTCAATCTTTCTTCTATGGTAGTCCTAAATGCTCTTCCATTTGATCCCATTCACCCAATGTATTTTATTTATTAGTATAGGAATTGGCCACCTTACAGAAATGGTTTGTCAATTTTCTGATCTCATTTTTTCTGCTATACTTTAATCCAAAACTGAAGTGTTCTGATTATGAGGTGACAGTTGTTAGAACACATTGAGTTATAGGGCATGGAAGTGATATTTGAGGCAATTAAAATAATCCCAAAGTTTAAATGTCTGTGTTGAAAAGGAGGAATAGGGGAAGAGGAGTGAATATGCATTGAATCTCAACTCTCCTTTAGGAAGCTTATTCCACCTATGGAAGGTGACTGTTTTTCCAGGCTTAGAAGTGGTAACGGATCTCGATAAGATTCCTGCTACATAATATAATTTTGGATTGCCAATCTCTGCTAGAAGTGAGCATTTTCTGATAGTTTTCAGATGTTTTCAATTAATATCGTACTATTTATTTACCATTTCAGAAAGGAATAACAACAAAATTATTTAATTAACCACTAAAGAGAACTGACAAATCATCTAAATTAAGCTGGATTATTTTAAATCATTTTATCTATTGGATAGAGAGCGAACCTGGAGTTAAAAATCCTAGGTTTGAAACTATGCCTTGTCATGTACTAAGACTCTAGGCAAATAACTTTCCTCACTTAGCTCTCCAAGAATGTGTGTTATGGAGTTGATGCTCCTCTGTATTAATAGCTCTCATGGCAAGTATCTCTTTGAAAAAAATGAGTCCAATAAATATGTATGTATGTATGTATCTGCACATGTGTGTGTACATATGTATATGTATGAATTTCTGTTTGTATATATGTAAACATTATGTATTAACATGCGTATCAGACTATATTATATATTATTTATTTATATACGAATAGTTCTATGTCTTAGCACAGTGTCTGGGGCACAGTGAGTGCTCAGTTAGTTCTCATTCACTCACTATCAATTTATGTTCATATCTAACTGTCTATAATCTATCATTTGCAAATATCAAATTTATTGGGTAGTTTTAAAGTTTGGAATAAAAGTGAAAAAATAATTTTCAAAGATGAAATCTGAATCCTCATAATATTAAGTTAGTTGTTCTACACAAAGAATGAAGTTAGGTCAGGTCAAAAAGTATTTATTATATAACTTCTATAGGTCATATTATATGACAGATGATAGAAATAAAAATAGAATCAAAAGAAAAAGGACACTGACCATTGAGGATTTAACATTCTGAAAAATACAATACACAAAATCAAGCTGGAAAACTAGGTGAATAGGGGTGGGGAAAACTAGGTGATGGGGAAACAAACAAATATTCCTCCATTTACATACACTATTCTTCATTTTCTGTCAATTAAATATTGTTATTGTTTGTCCTTTGTTCCTGAAAAGGGCCTTGACATCAAGGAAGTGATGCTGTAACAAATGTCACAGTCAGATGTGAAACCTAGAGAGGAATGGAGTGGAAGTGATTGGTTTGACTACTTTCTTTAAAAGAGAGGTTTCCAGAGGACCTGAACAATCAGAGGAAAGATTCACAAGAGTCAGAATGATATTCAGAGTAAAACTATTGTCAGAGAAGAATAATCCTCCAAGACAGAATGTGTGTGTGTGTGTGTGTGTGTGTGTGTGTGTGTGTGAGTGTGAGTGTGAGTGTGAGAGAGAGGGAGAGAGAGAGAGAGAGAGAGAGAGAGAGAGAGAGAGAGAGAGAGAGAGAGAGAGAGAGAGACAAACAGACAGACAGACAGATAGGCACAAAGATAGAGAATAAAACAATTATCAATTTTGTTCCATAATCCATGGGGAAGAGAGGATTAGAGAAAAATCAACTTTGAAAAGAATTATCTCCCATGGTAAATAATTTTTATCATATCATCTCTGTGGGACAAGCAATATCTTAAACCCTCTCTCTCTGTGCAAATGTGACCAGTTTTTCCTTAAGAGATATTAAGAATAATAATAATTGTTACTGTTTCCCTTATTAGAATATAAGCTTCTCAAGGGAAAAAAATGTTTATTTTTGTTGCATTTGTATTCCCAGTGCTTAACACAACCCTAGTACACAGTAAGTTCTTTACAATATTTGTTTAAAGACTGACTGGTAGAACTTAAGATCCAATCTGTTGACATTATTTCCTTCTTGATCCAATACAAAAAATCATGGGAAGTACTTAAAGTACTCTGTGGTGCCTGCCTGGTGGATCATAATGGGTAACTGAGGAAAAAGAACACCCCTCAACTAATTGTCTTCAATATGTCTTTCCTTTGTTGAATACCCTTCTACATTAAGGGTAAAGATAATCTATTTTTTAACTGTCGAATAGTATAAAGATGCCTGATTTAATGCCAATTTTGAAGCTAAATAGCCAGGTGAATGGGCTAAATCAGTCACAACAATTGACAGCAAGCAGAGTAAGATGGACACTTTTTAAAACTTATGCAGCACTCCTGCCTGGCTTCAAATAATTAATTTTATTGCAACTGGCAGACTTCTCTATGATTCCTTTTCCTTGAATGTTTCTGGATTCCTGGTGAAAATTAAGCATTGTCCTTTCAAGTACCTCTTGGGATAGGTTTGTCTGAAAGGATCACAACAAAGTCCATGTGAAAGAAAATAATGTTGGACTCTTGAATGACAACTAAACACAGAAAAATAAAATCAAAACACTTTCTTCAGCACATTTGTTGAAAAATCTGAAAATTCCAGAAGCCTTCTTGGGTTTATATTTTCTTAATGCGAGGAGTATTCTTCAATGGCTTATTTTGTCTAAATGCAATTATAAAGCCAAAAAAATACTTCTTCATGTATATTGTAATTTCCAAAAATCTATTAAAAATCAAACATGTTTTCTTTAAAAATTAACTTATAGAATAAAACAAGCATATCCACAACACTATACCATTTGAGAAATCAGTCACATGAAAATATACCAGAGTATGAGGACATATTTTGATGGAAGTGGATTTCTTTGACAAAGAGACCTAACTGAGTTTCAATTGATAAATGACGGACAAAAGCAGCTACACCCAAAGAAAGAACACTGGGAAACAAATGTGAACTATCTGCATTTTTGTTTTTCTTCCCAGGTTATTTATACCTTCTGAATCCAATTCTCCTTATGCAACAAGAGAACTGTTTGGTTCTGCAAACATATATTGTATCTAGGATATACTGCAACATATCCAACATATAAAGGACTGCTTGCCATCTAGGGGAGGGGGTGGAGGGAGGGCGGGGAAAAAAATTGGAACAGAAACGAGTGCAAAGGATAATGTTGTAAAAAAAAAATTACCCTGGCATGGATTCTGTCAATATAAAGTAATTATTAAATAAAAATTAAAAAAAAAGAAAATATACCAGAAAACCACCATAAAAATTATTTTTCCCTTTCTT
Organism: Antechinus flavipes; assembly: GCF_016432865.1. Lineage (NCBI taxonomy): Eukaryota > Metazoa > Chordata > Mammalia > Dasyuromorphia > Dasyuridae > Antechinus > Antechinus flavipes. The sequence continues at coordinate 21,714,404 of NC_067403.1, read as the reverse complement.
CATTGCCCACTCTAAATATGGCTATTATTATAAAAATAGATTGATACATGCATGTAAAATAGTTCTATAATACTTCTTTCTCTTGATGAAAACAGTCTTTCTTCATATGTGCTCTCTGGTTAGTTTGGGTATTTATAGGAGTCAAAATTGATCTTAAAACTCTATACAATGTTCTCTTGATTCTGCTCATTTTGCTTTTTATTATTTAGTGCAAATCTTTCCATGTTTTTTTTCTAAAATTATTGGGCTTATCATTCTTAGAATGCAGTAGTATTCCATCACAATGATATACCACACTTTGGTTAGCCATTACCCAATTAAGAGACATCCCTGTAGTTTCCATTTCTTTGCTACCACAAAGAGAGCTGATGTAAATATTTTACAATATAAAGGTTCCTTTCTTTTCTCCCAATTTTCTTTGGAAATAGAGCACATTGTTATATTTTGGGTCGAAGACTTTAGGTTGTTAATACTTCTTTGGGCATAATTTCAGATTGCTCTGGATGATTAGATCAGTTCACCATTCTACCAACAATGAATTAATGTCATATTCTTTTCATATCATTTCTGTTATTTGTCACTTCCCCCTTCTATCATTTTAGCCAGTCTGATAGTTACAAAATTGTAATCAGTAATGATTTAGAGCAAGTTTTTGTTTTTAATTTGATTACAAATTGTTTTGATTTCTTTACCAGAAAACTGTCTTTTCGTATCATTTTACAATTGTAAAATTTTTGAAAAAAGGTATTAATTTTTCCCTTGAATTTTTTTGCTTTCCTTCTGATGTTGGTTACATTTCTTTTATTTGTACATTTATTAAATTAATGTAATTAAAATTATCAATTTTATGTCACATCTTACTCTCCATTTCTTGTTTAAAAATAATGTGTTCATCTATTCATAAATATGATAAGTAATGTGTCCTGTGTTCTAAATTTCTTCAGCTCCTTATACATTGGCAAATATTCTTTTAAAACTGGTTGAACTTATTTTTTTAAGTAGAATTTTCCAAAGGCAATTAATTAATGATGTTTTTTTTTTTTTGCAATGCAAAGATAAATGATTCTTATAATGAGGAGGAAACTTATTTTGATAAGTTCAAAATTCAATACCTCCAGGATGCCATTCCTGGAAGTCTATATTCATTCATTCATTTAACTATTTATTTTTTATTCATTCATTCATTTGTTTTTGTTTGTTTATTCATTTGTCTATTTATATATGTATTCATTCTCTTGTTTATCTTTTTATTTATTTTAGAGGCTTGACTATCATCTATCTATCTAAATATCTATCTGAATTTATATTTGTATCAGAAGAAATTAATGAAAATATTTTCTCCCAGTTAAACAGTTTCCCTTCAATCATATTGGTATACAGTATGAAAAAATCATCTCTACTGAGTTTTTGTAAGACTGCTTTCAAGTTTTCTGGTAGTTTTATTTTTTTTTTTAATATTGTGTGTCCTTACATTATTGCCTATAATCTCTAGGTTTATTTAATGTGAGAATTATGCTTTGCTTGGGTTTTATAAATAGTACATCTGAATTGTTCCAGTTATCAATCTCTCTATTTTTTGACTGACACAAAATCAGATTGCTGAATTCTACTTTCTAGTCTCAATGGAAATCTACTAGTGCTAGTTGATCTTCATTCCTACTCTTCTTCCTTTTTGACCCTACCAGGCTTCTCTTTTTTTAAACTCCTTTCTCTGTTCCTATTTAATTCATTCTTTATCCTTTGGTGTTCATACTCTCCCTATTTTTCTATGTAAAATTTATGTAGTTTGATAAATATTTAAAATATGATTGAGCTAATTGGATATGGTTACATGAACACTTCACAATTCCAGAAACATTTATGTAAATTTTGACACAAATCAAGACAGTGAATTATATTATTTTGGATAATCATGTTGGGAAGTGCAATATCTCTATCAAATTACATTATATCAAGAGATCTGTTGCTTTGTAGATGAGCTCTATCTTAGAAGTAAATCACCTTGCCTATATCTATACTCGGTGAACTCTCTTATTGCTATAGATCTCAGACTAATATTAAAAAGCTAACATCAAATAAAAATAGGAAGTATAAATAACTTCAGTGATTTATATTGTGTTAATATCCATAATCACAAAAATGTGACATTTGGAAGGAGACTACAAAAGTTGTTTTTTTTTTTTTTGTTTTTGTTTTTGTTTTTTTAAGTTTAACACATACTGGAAGATCACTTTTCTCTATAACATACCCAAGGAAAGATAATTTCATCTTTGCTTAAGACATCTGGTAAAGATGAGGTGAAAAATAAAGACATTTCTTCCTGATGTAAACTATTTCAAGAAATGTCTCCTTTTCAAAATGATGACCTAGACAATTATGTCTCACATTAAAATTACATTTTATTTGATACAAATAAGATCCTTCTTTATGTTTTTTTTTTTTTTTGCATCCTTATCAGAAATTAAACTGATGGTTGCTAAAAAAAAAGTTTATTCTGTTTCTATTCCTTAACACTTAACTACTCAGTCATCAGGTTCAAGGTATCACTCTCAAGTCATAGATGATTCAAAGATAGATATTTTAAAGGGGGACCATAATATCTTGGCTCAAACGAAATAGCACATTTTGACTGAAATAGTTAATTGCTCCCATTAACTCATTACCTGTCTTTCTGGTTTTGTAAAGCTAAAATTTGTTCCTACAAGCAACCTCCTACAGAGAATCATCTTAATAAAATTTTCCCATCTCCCAGGCAACCAGATGGCTTTCAAAGCCTTAAAGGAATCCTTCACTGATATTCATCATGTCCTTCCAAACCTACTGTGTATGTAAAATTAATCTCAATTATATCTTCATGTCTTTGTTTGCCCTATTTATTATACCCGGTTTAGTACCTCTTGATTGCTTTATTATTTTTTTTTTTTTATTTAAAGTAACTCAGGCCATTTAGAATCAGCATTTATTTTCAGTCTATAATATTCTTTGTGGTCTGTCAGAAGCAATCTTTAAATATTATTCACATTGTTATAATGGAGAAAAGGGTAAAATTCTGAACCTTAAGCTGATGACAAATGAGATGAAGTATAAATTATTTATGTCCTCAGATAAAAATAAACACCTTGAAGTATATAATTCTGATATACTGGTAGGTATTGTCCAATTGTATCTGTTTTTGCAGGTCTCCTAGTTTTCATCTTTTAGTTTTGGAGGCATGAAGGAAAAAAAAACACAAAGGAGAAACAATCCCACTTATTATTCCGAATTTTCCTTATTAAACTTTATAGAAGTAAATTTTCTCCTCTCTAAATTTAACCTTCTGCAACATATCAAAATGACCCCAAACAATGACTTACATACCATGTTCAAAAAAGAAATGCTTAGCTAATATCAGAACCTGTGACTCCAAATTGAGTTCTAGAAGTACAAAGGCTTAGTTCTTTATCATTATTTTGTTGTTATTGTTCATTTGATTTAAGTTTCTAGGACAATAATCATGGATTTATTTGCTTCATTTTAAGTTAAAATAGCATCTGCAGTTGTGCCTGTTCACTTGTATTCAAAATTACTGGTTCTATTGAAATGCCATTTAGACAAAACTTTTTATCTTCACTCTGCTGGAAGGTATTAAACAAAATCTTTTCAGTTGAGAAAAAGTATCACTTATAAAGGCAAATTTTATTTACATATTCATGTATATCTGCATATGTGTCAAATTATGTGCATGTATGATGTCGATTTGCATATAATTTACATATATAGGCAGAAAGATATGCATGTGTCCACTTTTTATTTGGGTATAAAGATATCACAGCATTATCTCTAAAAGAACATGTATGATTTTTTTTTTGCATTTATGTATACTTGTACTTATTTACACTATGTAAAGCCAAATGTACAATATTGTACACATATATATGTGTATATACACATATATACACACATATATATGTAAGACACACACATATATGAATTATTAGGTGGAAATTTCATATACATACATTTGCCTATATAAACATATATGTAAAGCTATACAATTACATAAATGTATAAAGTGTCATACGTATTCTTTTCAGTAGAGATAATGATGTTATTATGGCTATCTAGATCCCAAACAGACTGGCAAATAATGTGTATATATTTGTGTATGTGTATTTCTGGATATGTCCTTAAGTGAAAGTATTTTTCCAACCAAAATTATTTTCTCTTTTGACCCACAAGATTTCCTAGAGAGAATGGTACCTTTTAGAAGGCATATGTATTTAAATAAATGCCAAAGATGAAGGATGCTGGGGAAATGGCTTCAGATTTTTCTCACAAACAAGACAAAACTTCTCTTTGGAGAGAACATAGTATTGTTGAAAACAAATAAAACTTGGGGCAGGACAAGAGTCTTCTTGGAACAACTGGAGAAGTTGGGGAGAAAGATCCAGAACTGAGGAGTAATCTGTTATGATGTGTAAACCCCTCTAGACTAATTGCACAGCTCGTGGATTGTCCCAGGGCTAGCTGAGTTTTGCTGGAGCCTCAGCACCTAGGACAGGAACTTTCACCTCTTGGACAGCATGATAAGTCACAGATCTGAGTCTAGGAAGACTGACAGAACCTCAGCTAATCACAAACACCTATCCCAGCTGTGCTGCCTGGGGAGAAGGAATCAGCACATCTGGTGAGTGCAGAATTAGTGTGGCAGGGTCTCATTTCTATGGCTCCAGTCAGTGTAAAACTTCCAGGTAATATCCTTCTGTATAAGTCTGGAATCTCTTAACAAGTCTCCAATTTTTACCATTGTCTTTTTGAAGACTACATGTGTGACTTCCTTATAAAACTTTTCCAGATCCCTCTAGCTGTTAATTATTCTTCTTTCTAAACTTCCCTTGTTCTATTTATGTATGTGTTATAGTTTTTCTATGGAATATAAACTCTTGAAGACAGTTTAATACTTAATGACTATCCCCAGTGTCCAACAATAAATTGCACACATTTAATGCTTAATAAATGTAAAGCTCATTTACATGATTACATGACATCTTCTTGTTTGAGTTTCTATATTGGGGAAGATCTGATGTAAAGCCACAATATTTGATCACTGAGATCTTCTGAGAGACATATGTAATCTCAGTGGGACCATATGATTGATGATAGCCTTCTGTCTTCTATCATCATTCTCTCTCTCTCCAATATGATTTGTAAAATATCAGACTAATCTTCCAAGAATAGTAATTTGGCTATGTCACTACTCTGCTAAAATATCCATTGTTTCCTTGTGGGTTACCAATTAAACATAATACCCCTTTATTTGATATTCAAGGCTATAGAATCTAGTACCATCCTAGCTTTTCAGCTTTATTTTATAATCCCTAACAAAATTCTATGCCAAACTGAACTCTAGAGAACATATCTTTTACTATGTCAGCTCTCTTTCCTTGCTCATACTAATTCCTATATATAGAATATTATTCCTCACTTTCTTTGCCTATTAAATTCTCACTCCTCATTGTTGAGGGACTGAAATAAATTAGATAAAACAAGAAGCCAAAGAGAGGGTGGGAAGGGAAGGGAGAATAAAGGAGAGTGGGAGGGAGAGAGGGAGACAGAGAGATAAGAAATGTTTTTTCTTCAGTTCTAAAAGAAACTCTTTTCCCTTTTAATGATAATGGACTCCACGACAACCTATCAGATGTGTAGCACATTAAGGGTGCAAGGACCCTAAAAATATTATATCATTTAATCTTCACAACATACATGGGAAATGGGTTATATTGTTATTCCCATTTTAATATGAATAACTGACTTCAAATCACTCAATCATAAAGTATCTAAGACAGTATTTGAATTCAGATCTTCCCAACTTCAAGGTATTCCCTTATATCACCTAAATGCTATATCACAGCTCTGACACAGTAATACCAAATGTAATAAGTTTAGGGAAAAGAAAGGAATTAAGTGTTCTGTTTTGATGATGACTACATTTTGAAGATGTGAAAGATTGGTTTCTCAAGATGTCTGAAAAAAATAACGATATCACATACGGAGGGGGGAAACATTGACATTATTACTTTAAAAAAATGAGAAGATAGCATTAACTATGGAGCCAAATAGCTACATCCCCAACTCTAAAAAAATTTTTTAATTTAACTGTATTTAAAAGAATAACAAAAATCTATTTTTGTTTTCTGCCACCTCATAAAATTTTTATTGTATCCCTTATGACCTATATGCATAGTAAATAAAACAATATTCTGCACTGACCAAGTTAAAAAAATATGTTTCATTGTATATTTTGAGCCTGTTACATTTCTATCAAGATATAGGCAACATGTAGCATCATTCTTCTTCTGGAGTCATGGCTGGTCGTGTTATTTATTAGAATGCTTAAGTCTTTCAAAGTTTATCTCTATTGGATTGTTATTGTATAAATCATTCTTCAGTTGGCTCACCACACATTGTATCAGTTAATATGTCTTCCCAGATTTCTCTAATTTTTTCCTTTGTATCCTTTCAGAATCAGTTTTCTGTTACATTTATGTACAACCTTTTGTTTAGCATTGCTCAATTAATGAGCACCTTTTTTAACCTCCATTTCTTTACTTACACAAAAAGCTACTGTAGTTTTCTATGGTTTTTTTTTTCCCTTTCTTTGCTCTCTTTGAGAGGATAAGTCTACTACTGCTGACTGTGAGATATACGGTTTAGTTCCATAGTCAGCTACCTATTAAAAAAAATCCAGAAATGAATGGATGTGACTTGTAATAGACGTGTAATAGAAGCTAAGTCCTTTAAGACTTCTATAGTCTTTGTATTTTTCATTAGCACACTAATATAGTATGCTGTTACCTTAAACTCAGCATATATTAAATTCATCATGTACCATTCACTACAGTCCATGCCAAGAACTCAAAATTCTCTATTCAGTGGTATCATCATAGTCTCGGTCACTCAGATTTAAAATTTCAAAGACATATTTATCTCTTCCATCTCTCACATCTACCATGCCTGATCAATGCTATCATTAGAATTCATATCATCTCTTATTTCAATTCCTCTCTTTCCATTGTTTTTGCTACCAATCTAGTTCTAGATTTCTCTGTCTTTTCTATGTGTTACTGACTTATAATTAACCCCCACTGATCCTCTTTTTCTTTTCTCTGATCTATCCTTCATATAGATGCCAAAATAATCTCCCTAACATATTTTCCTTATCTTGCCACAACTGAGCTCCAAAAACTTCAGTGATCTACTATTTTTCTGAGTGGTACCAAACTCATATAGAAACTGGATCTGCTAATCTATCCTGAAGGATCTCTAAGGGGTGCATTTTATTTAGTTTTAAAATATTCTCTATATTTTATTGTATTTTTATTTATTTTGTTGCATTGTCCCCAATTGTGCTAGTTCATAATTTTAATCTTGTTCCTGCCAAACTCAAAAGGTTATCTAGAGTCGACATATAAAACACTTATTGAGGACTATATTTGATCTGCAATACTCCTCAATGTGACTGAATCAGATTAAAATGTAACTAAATGATATTCAATAAAGTAAATAAAAACACAGAAAAACATGAATAAAGTTAATATGATGTTTTCTAAATTAATATTAAGGCCTACAAGTTTTCTCATGTTGAGTTAAGTGGCCCTATTTCTACTTGCATTTGATGTCACTGTTCTAGAGAGAGATTTCAAAGAGGTCAGTATTTCTAAATACAGCCTGAATCATGTTAAAATGTAACTATAGCAGGGCCTTTAAACCTTTTTCTATTCCTGACCCCTTTGCATCAAATAATTTTTAACATGATCCCAGATATAGAGGTATACAAATCAAACTTTTCCTGATAGTAAACCTTAATTTCTGGATGACCATATTGTTATAAAACTCCACAAGAGGTGGCAAATCCATAGTTTTAAAGGCTGGGGTTGAACTGGTTGACTAGGAACTTATTATACAACACCCAAGGAGCAATACAACTGAATTCCTACTTACTTTTTTCATTTTATGCCTGCTCTCTCTTTCACACAAACTGACTTTCTGCCAAGTCAAACTACAAGATGTTGCCTGGTTTCATTTTGCATGTCCCCAGTGTTTGGAACAGAGTATTTTCAAATTTACCACAATACCATTCATCTCTTTAAGACCAAGATGAAGTACCAGATTCCTCATGAGACCATCCCCAATTTCACTTGGAGATGATTCTTCCCTGAATCTTTTAATTCTTCCTTCTGTTAACAGCACTGCTGCGGAAGAAATTGTAGTTTTACAACTCACTCCTCTTTTCCAGCTAACACCCTGAGGATACATAAAAACATGTGGTTAGTAGAATGTTGACCAAACCAAGCCTCAGTGAATAAACAGAGGCAATTCTGGTCAAGGAATAGAAAGAGTTATTGAATAAGGACTTGTAAGTACTTGTTTTTTGGGGGTTTTTTTGGAAGAGGTACAAACACATATTTGCATTTGGGGGAAATATCTAGATGTACACACACACACACACAAACACACACACACACACACACACACACACACACCCCTAGGGCTAATGGCTTCCATAAATCTAACATATATTTCTTAATAATATACAATCATATTGTAAAGGTAAAAAATAAAATGTTTGCTAACAGTTACTTTTTTGGGTCATGTAAGACTACCACACAGACACCAAACAAAACAGAGAGAAAGGTATCTTCCTAGAGAACTTATACACTAACTTATTATCTTCTCCTCAGCATTAAAGACAGAACTATACCTGGTGACTTGGTAGATATTTGACATGTTAGTTATCTTTTACAAGGACCAGAGTTTCCTGTTGCAGTAATGAAGATTAATGAGTTCCAGAAAGAGAAACATTTTGTAGATTAATGAAATCTGTTCATAGATGAGGACAGTTTTCAGACTGAATAGAACAAAGAAGAGAGGGAATGTAACAATCCTGGATAAAGTACTGATACAAATGTGATCTATGTCATATCTTTGTCTGAGACTAGCTCTGTCATGTTTTCATTCTAAGATATAGGATGTACCTGAAATTCTTATTCATGTAAGACAAATAAACATATCAGAATATTAGGTTTCAGTACTGACACTGGACATCTTGCTCTTCCCCCAAAGCAGATATGATAATAAAACTTAAATAATAGCACTTGTTTATCAATTTCATACATGAGCTTCTAAGCAAAACAAGTAGTAGATAACTAGTTAGCCAGCAAAAGACATACGGCTGAGGAGCAAACAGTAGGGATAAGGTGTTAGGCCAAGTCAACACCTGATGTCTAGAAGGAGCCTGGTGGAAGAGTAGGTTGAGCCAACACCTGGGGCTGTCTGCCATAGTGCCCAGGAAATAGAAAAATCACAGCAGGGACTACATGGAATGGGCCAAAGCAAATCAAGAGAAAGATTCAAATTGTGGCTGTTTTTAGGTAAAACACCAACTGATGACTATGATGTTGTCAATCTATAAGTAGAGAATATGTTGTGATGATAATAAATGGTACAGCAATACACACACATGTGTATGCACATACATTAGTATACATGCACATAGATGTGCATAAATGTATACTACATGGTTGCATGTATATACATATATGCATATACATGTGTATATATATATAGAGAGATATGTCTATAGATATAGATACACACATACATTTAATTTGATCCTTATCGTAGCCCAATAAGGCAAATACTACCAATATTATCATATTGTTATTTTCATTTTATAGATGAAAAGTTTTAAGTGGTTACAGGACTTGATCACAGCCACATGGCCAATGAATGTCAGAGACAAGATTTGAATCCCAACCTTCTTTTTTTTCCAAATCCAGAACTAATTCATGCTACCTGATTTTGAATGGATGAACATAGAGACACTTCCCACTAGAGAAAACATCCAGATAATGAGAATAGAAGCTGAAAACTCATATGCACAATGACTCAATATATTTGTCTAGTACTTATTTGACTGCTTGTTTTAATGGAAATCTTAAACTCTGTGGAAAAATGGGGAAAATATTGATAAATAAGATAATAACCCTAGATATTTTGTCAATGTGATTTATGAGGTTATCTTAGATTTAATATACACTTCAAATAAACTAACATCAGTTAAATTTAGCTATTTTAAAAACCATCCTGATATATTTGAAATTAAAGATCTCTTTCTAAAAAAAGTAACTTAGAGATTTTCCTGTAATGAACATTTGCTTCATGATATGTGCCATAACCGACCACTTCAACTATTCTCCTAGTACAATATTGCAGTTGAAATTGTACTGTACTATAGATTTTTAGGACTAAAAAAATAGAGACTAAAAATATACCCCAGTCCCTTGCCTTTATAAATAAGGAAACTAGAATCTTGCCCCAAATCACATAACTAGCCATTGACAGGGTCAAGATGATAAGCCAGGGCTCCAGATTCCTGTGACAATTCTCTTTTCATTATGACACTTTGATTCTCTAGGGTCTAGTACTGGCTCTGCCATTACTATCGCTTTGGGCAAGTAATATAGACTTTTCACCACAGCTTCTTTATTCAAAAATGTATTCAGCTGCAAAATTGTGGTGACTGTGATCTGAATATACTTCTGCTGTTGAAAATTATGAAGGCTTTTTGTCAGTTTCTTCAGCATAAATGTACTCCTTTGCAAGATTTGGGTTACTACAATCCAAATATACTTCTGCCGTTGAAATTCTTCATATAATAAGAGTCATTTCAAAAATGGTTTTCAAACTACACTGCTTGGTGGTTTTTGAGTTTAAAAAATGCCACTTGCTCATCAGACAAGTTGGGGTCAAGTTTTAACTTTGTCACCAATTACTTCTGTAAATTTGGGCAATTATTTTATCATCATCACATTAATAAATAGTAGAAATATATTCATATAGCAATTTAAGCTTAATAAAGTATTTTTCTAACAGCAACCCTGTGAGGTAGATAATCAAATGACTTTACATATTTGTGCCTCAGTTTCTTTATCCTGAAAATGAGTCAATTCAACTAAATGATTTTTATTGTTGCTTTGGAAAACTAATAGACTACGATCTTATCCTGATGATTAAGTCAATTCCAAAGGCTTACTTCTTTAATATTCAGAGAAAAACTAAAATAAATGAGTATTTTTACATTGCAATAGTCTTTCTAAAAAAGTTTGATGATTGAAAAAATGTTTTAGACAAGACAGAGTCTCAATGTTCTTGTTGTCATTCCTTATTTTGTGATGTACTTAGTTGTATGGGAACTCAAACTTATGAGATGTCTCTGAAGTGTTAGAAGTCTTTTAAAGGAGATTAATAGCGATTAGCATGGAGGCAGAACGACAGGTTTCATTTTGGCGAGTTTTACTGGTCTTGGTGGTTCAGTTAAATAGAGACATTATGGGAAAATGTAGGGGGTGCTCAGCTAGAGGGGAGGAGAACTGAGTTCTATTCTTGGCTCAGATCCTGACTATGGATGTTTGTTGCTTTGTAAAATGAGCAGATTGCAATAGATGATCTCTAAAATCCCTTATATCTCTCTAGCTTTCAAGGTTTTTCTCCATTTGTGTTTTCTTCGGATTCTAGGATTTAAAAGCTATATACCATATATAGAGAAATAACTAATTGCCAAATACAGCAAAGTAAAAAAGGATAGGTAGAAATAACATTTCTTTAACTTTTCCCCATTTAAATATTCTAAATCTAAATCTCTTCATTCCACACCACTTTTTTTTAAACTTATCAACAATTCATAGCTTTCTTAAATCTTTAAATCAACCAAAATTTCATAGCAGAATCGAATACATTTAGGGGAGCATTTGTATCCATTTTTGTATTGTAATAGCTACAATAATTTTGTTATATTTAGAAAATTGAAAGCAACATGTCCATTTATGTACATATTTGTTTTAGGCAATTTGTATTTGTTTAAATCAGTACTAAATTCCCAGATATCTTCCTTTAATATATTTCTTTAAAAATTGAAAAAGCATTTATACCTTGATGCTTCTTGGGTTTAGAATCACCATTCCCTTTCTCCCATCTGCTGTATTTGTTTATTGGTTTCAGGAAAGGGAAAACTTCCTTTGAAACTATTCTTTGCCTTTGAATGTTAGGGGGAATAGTACCATCAGGGAAAGGCGATGTCAGTCCTTAGGGCTTAACTTAGTCACTGTGGAAAGAACTAGCAACTAAAATGGAGGAGTCACTTTTTTATAAATGTTCTCAATTGAGTTGGAATGTTTTAGAATCAATTCCACTGTAGACTTTTTTTTTTTTTTGGCATGTGACAGTTTATCATTCATTTCCTCTGGGGAATCCTTTGGAAGCTAAAACAAGGTACAAAAAGAAAATAATAGTCAGAGGGTACATTAAGTTATTTCTCTTTTCAAAGCAGAATATTCAGATAAGAATTTTTTTTTCCAGAAAACTTCAGATAGTTTATCAATCTCTAATTTATAATATACTTAGAATTCATAGCGACATGCAAATACAATATTCAATATCTCAGTATCATAGTCAATTTATATCAGATATTTTCCAAATTTCTGATCATTATACGCATTAAAAGATGAAAAAAGTCATATTTATGCCAAATGAGTCATTAAATAACATTTCCTCTCATGCCCTCATTTTATAGTTGAGAAATCTAAAGCCCAATTAGCACTTAATTTTCAGCTTTATTTTATTTTTCAGTTCTAGCAGAATTATATTTACTTCTAGAAACCTATTACAAGCTATTATATTTTATCTTGTAAACAATTCCTCTGTTTCCTGCTTCCAAGCATTTGCCTATGCTGTTTTCTATACCTCATATGACTTCCTTCTTCCATGATTTTGGCTTTTATTTTTATCACAGTTTTAAAACTCAAAGAAATTACTAAATCATCTCTGAAGTCCTAATTGGTCTGTCTATTTGATAATGATGTTTTACCTTAAATTTTACAGAGAAATTTGATCAATCCTTAAAATAATTCCCCATGTATTATCTATGTGTATTTTAACCTCTCTGCTGGATTGTAAGCTCCATAGGAATAAACTGGATCTAGAATTGCTGTTATGGCTATGTCTGATATGTATGATATGTCTATATCATCTTTATGTAGAACTCTATTTAATTTACATGCTTACTACTCATCTCTCAAATTCTAGTCCCATATTACAAATATTTACTATATATTTCTATGTGGATGTTCTATTGTTTTCTCAAACTGAGTATGTTTTCCTAAAGCCATCCATCTTCTCAACTGCTCTATTTCTACACAGAGTACCACAGTCCCTAATCAGGTTATCAAGCACGGAATTATGCTCAATTTTTCATTGTCCTTTAATCTCATAACCAAGATTTATAGATTATTCCTCTATAATATCTGTCAAATTTATCTCTTTGTCTCCATTCCCATGGTCTAGTTTAAGCCTTCATCACCCTTGCCTGAATATTTGCAATAGACAACTAATTGGTCTCCTTGCTTCCTACAGTCTCTGCAATCCAATCAATCTTTTACATGACCAATAACTTATTATCCCTAAAGATAGGTCTGATAGTATCCATTCCTTTCAAACAAAGTTTCACAAGCTTCCCATTGCATCAATGTAAAATGTATAAAGTACTCTGTAATTTAAAGGCTTTCACAATATGCCATCAACCTATGTTTCCAGATTAGTCTGTATTACTACCCCTCATATCTTCTTAATTTATTGTTGCCCCAACATGGTTTTCTATCTGCCAATTCTGTGACGTTACAAATATTGTCTCCCCTGTTCCCTCCCTCTATATTTAAAATGCTCTCATTCCTTGTATTTGAAATCCCTTCCCTTGAATTCCTTGAAATTGGAATCCCTTCTCACTTTCAGTCACTTTCTACTTGGGGTTTTTACTTATCTCCCAAATATAGTGCTCCCTGATTCCTATTTCTCAAGAATGCTGTCCTTTGAGTTTAGCTATAGCTTGTACTTATTTATCTCTGGGAATGTTCTTTCCTCAAAGGACACTGTAAAGATCTTGAGGGCAGGGATAGTTTCATTTTACATTTCCAGTGCCTATCATCATCCACACAAGAGGCATTTAAATATTTATTTATTTAGATTAAATCAGATTTAAAATAAGCAAAATAGCTTTCTTAATTTCTAAACAAAGATATAAAATTGGATTTTTCCTAATTCATAATGGCTCTGAACCAAGGAAAATTGTTTCAAACTGTGAAAACTGTTAGAAAAGGAAAATGTCTTAAAAATATCATTTCCTCTCCATACCTTTGTTTCCTTTTCTTATATACTCCAGCTATCACACTCAAGTTCACCACAGACAAAACAAAATAAAACAACAACAAAAAAACATTGTTTTTTCTTCATATCCTTCATATACTAAATAAATTGGAATTTATAATTCTCTTTCATTAAATTGAAACAAACTCCAGGTATTTTGGAATACTCTAAATTCTATCCTTTGATGTTATAAATTAGCCAAGAAAATGTCAAGGGGATTCTAGTGTCTGGTTTAAAAAAAAAACACAACAAATGAGGGTTATAACACATATGATCATTATTACCAAGAACATCATTCTTTTTTAAGAATCTAAGATATAGGGGTAGCTAGGTGGTGCAGTGGATAGAGCACCAGCCTTGAAGTCAGGAGAACCTGAGTTCAAATCTGGTCTCAGACACTTAACACTTGCTAGTTGTGTGACCCTGGGCAAATCACTTAACCCCAATTGCCTCAGCAAACAACAACAACAACACAACAAAAAAGAATCTAGGATGTTTCAGGAGGTATGGTTATGAAAAATCATATGGTAAAATATCTACAGCTTCTAGTAGACATCCCCTTTGCTCTTCAATGAATTTAATAACTAATACAAAAGCCTTCTTTCCTCATCAAATCTTGTCTACATACAGGTAAAATTCAAATACACATGCACACATATATATACACGTATATGATTGTGTATATTCACAGATATGTGAACACAGTCATACATTTGCTTATATAGTCTCTCTCTATGTTTTAATATACATTATATGTTATTATGACATATACTGAGAATATACACACGCATACAGACACATGTATAACACACATACTTGCTCACATATTTAACATACATATGCACCCTCAAACACTCTAACTTCATAGTTTTCAATTTATTCATTTCACATGATTTGTTCTTCCATACCACTTCAGGCACAAACTAAGATAGTGAGACCTTTGATCTTTCCATCACCCTGAAATGTAGTACATTTATGTCCATGAATTCTGAAATGCCTTGATCTTATCATAAGGTATTGCCATTGTGTATTGCTACTTTTACCTTGAGTCCCCAAATCTTGTTCTTCTCTAATACTGATCTCCAATCCCTCAATTCTTTCTCAGGTCATCACCATTATAATGACTAAATTCTGTTCCCTTCCTCCCCTTGACTGCTTCCTGAACTGGTTCCTGAACTGCTTTCCCCTCTTCACTGTCTTCTCTTGCCTTTTCTTTTCTCTTGACCCATTAACACATTATTGATCTAACTCTCCTACCCCTTAGACGTCAATCAATCCCATTATTCATTGGTGTTCTTCCTACACTCAAGCTGCTGAATGTAGCTTCAGAAATCCACTAAAATCTGCTTGCCTGGGTCTGCTAAAATTTTTGTCACACAACCCTGAAGAGCTAGACATACAACCTAAAGTTTGATTGGTAGAAAACAAAAACAGTGGAGATGGCAGGTGTTCTTTAATACCTGGTCTTGTTGAATATGCTATGGCTAAGGTAGTCTCTTTGTCTAATGGCTCTAAGCTTTGAGTTTCTCCTTTTGTTTTAAGAGTGAAATTTAACTACCAGCGAACTTTCCTGGGACAGGTTCAGTCCAGAGCCATTGGTGTTTTGTATTTAGAGCATGTGATTGCTTTCTAGGGGGTGCCTAATGGATAGAATTGGACTGGGGGTTGAGAAAGATATGTATACATATGTGCACTTAGATATTTATTGGCTTTGTAATGCTGGGCAAGTGAATTAAATTTTCTTTGCCTCAGTTTTCTCATCTGTAAAATAGCACCTATTTTCTAGAATTGACATGAAATTAAAATGAAATAATATTTGTAAAATGCTTTACAAATTCTAAATCATTATAAGAATGCTAGCTAATATTCTGTAAGACACACATAACCATTTCCAGTATTTCTCTTTATATTCAGCCAAGACTATATATATATAATTCTAGAATAACAGGACTTCTTTAGGTTCAAGGTATAATATAGATATCAATGTCTATTATCTAGCAATTAATATTATCAAAAGGGTCGATAATTATTATGATATGGAAGATTATAAGTAGATGTAGTCATTTTTGTTGATTTGTTGTGAAGCTTATATGCATTAAGATGGTGAGGGTATTTTGGATGTTTTTTTTGGGGGGAGGTTGTTTTGTTGTTCTTCTTGTTGTTGTTTTTATGGTGGAAAGATAAGGAAGCTGGGGGGAAATGTCTTCTACTGCTGCCTTTTCCCACACTGATATTTAGAGACAATTGAAGAACAATGTTGGAGGTCCTTTAAAAGTTCTTTGACTTCAGATTTTTATGTCCAATTTTTACGAAATGACTAGTTAGACACCAATGCATGGTCTTGTGCAAATATTATGTGCAAACACAACTGTCAATTTTTCCTTTGTTTCTTTCCTCCTCCTTGTCTGTTTCTATTTGTTTTGTGGGTGAGTTTACTTTGTTCTTTCACTCAATCTCTTTGCTTCTATCTTTTTATCTTAACAAAAAGTTGACTTCCTTTTTTCAGGATGTCCGTGCTTTCTTGAGTCTTCAAATTATATATATTGCTAGTGATTCCACTTCAAATTGATAAGTCTGGTTTGTGTTGGACATAGACAAAGGAACATAGGCATTAAGCAGAGGCAAGTGTGCCTGGAGTAAAGCAGAACTCTAAGCCTTCAGTATATTCTCAATTTAACGGGAAGAAGGAGAGTTTTTATCTTCAGCAAAGATAGAACAGCGGCACCAGATCTAAGTTTGTAGAAACAATACTCTGCTTGATATTTTTACCATTTCTGATCAAAAATTCTAAAACTTCCGAAATAAATGTTTTATGTGTAACTCCAAGCCAGGAGTGGATAACTAGGAGATAAACTCAGCTTTAAAAGTTTCAAATGAATGCTAATACATTTTATGGAGTAATGTCATTGATTTATCAATGTATTTTTCCTCTGTTTCAGTTCAATTTTGACTTGTCACGGTATATGTTGTATAACTTATTTGCTAAATTGTGTGTGTATGTGTATGGTTGTGAAATTCTGACAGGTGTGCATATCACTATGGACACTGTTGAACATACAGTTTGCCAGATGATAGTCATTAGCACCCTCTCATCTATTTCTTTTGTCTCTGAAGTCTTAATTAGCCTTGCCCTGTTACCTAAATTAACTTTTTTGAAGCCTAGGGGCTATAAAATTGCCTTTCAGGTTTATGTGATCTGCTCTTCTGTTGTTTAATTGAGTTAAATTAAATAATGTTCAGAGCAGAACAAGAAACTCAGAATCTCCTCTTTAGGAAAATTGCTGCCATTTAAGCAGAGGTTTAGCTGTGTGCTTTAATTTAAATGTATGTTCATAACAAGCTAATCCCTGACTTCTTTATGATTTATGTAAAACTTTGAACTGTGGGCAATGTTGATGTAAAGAAGATTAGAGCATGTTGTCTCTATGGATGAACAGGCATTGGGAAAGGAAACTTGGGTAAAAGCTTTCCTTGGTACTTGAATAGGAAAGTACAACTGGAGTCCTCATCCATTTGTTCCTTGACATCTGTAGAGGTCATTGACCTTATTTGATATATCTTTTTTCTGTTTTCTTTTCAGTTACTTTTTTCTCTACATTTTTTTTTTCAAATTCAGTTTATTAAAGGGAAAGGAATAAGCATTTATGATGTACTTTCTGCATACAGGATACTTTGCTAAGCACTTTGTAGATATCTCATTTGATGCTTTCAAAAATTCTGGGAATTAGATTTTATTATTTTTTTCATTTTACAATTGAAGAAACTGAGGCAAACAGGGGTAAAATGGCTTTCCCAGGTCACACAGCCAGGAAATATATGAGGTTGGATTTAAAATCAGGTCTGCCTGATACTAAGACAACTCTATCTACTGTGTGCTAGTACTTCGTCTCCTATGCAGATTTGGAGAGAGGGGAGTATTGTCTCCATACTGACCTATTGAGTTCTCAACCACTTTCTTTCAGCGTGACTTTGTCAATCAAAAAAAAAAAAAAAACATACATTAAACATGTATTATATGTCAGGAACTGTATTAATAGCATGACTACAAAAAAGACAAAAATTAAATTCCCCAAATTAAGGAGCTCATAGTTCAATGAGAGAGATAATATTAAATAACTATATAAAAGCAGCTATATGCAAGATGAGTTTGAATAATCAACAAAAAAAGAAGATACCAGAATTAAGGGGATTGAAAAAAGCTTTTATAACCGGTAGATGTTTAGCTAGGACTTATATTGTCATGGTTGAGGAGTGAGAGAATTCTGGGGATGGAAAACAGCTAGTAACAATTCTTATAGTTAGAAGACAGATCACAGGGTATATAGGAATGGAAGAACAAGTTGTAATAAAACTGGATGGGGTGTGTTTGTACAGGATTGAAGTGAGGAGTAGGGGCAGGTATAAAAGGACTTTGAATATCAAACAAAGAATTTTATATTTGATTCAATAGGTGATTGGGAATCACTAGAGGGTATTTGTGTGTGTGAGTGTGTGTGTGTGTGGGGGGGGAATAGAAGGACATGGTCCAATTTGCTTAAGGAAGATGATAGAAAAGTAGAAAGTGGACATGAGTCAAGAATACCAAAAAACACTATTGAAATACTTTAGGTCAGAGGTGATTAAGGTTTGTAATAAGTAGAAGAAAAGGGATGCATGCAAGTAGTACATTTTGAAGATAAAATCAACAAACCTTGGCAACAGATTAGATGTGGAAGGTGGGACAGAGTGGGGAGTCAAAGCTGACAACATATTTGTGAGCTCAGGTGACTTAGAGGATTCCCTCAGCAGAGGAAAAGTGGAGAGTTTGGAGGAAAATATGAGTTCAGTGTTGAACAGTTCTCTGTCTCTGTCCAATTTAACCATTGGGGTTTCTCTATCTCTGTCCCTTATCAGTGGGATGATAACATTTGATGGGCGTAGGAGAAAAGTCGCATGTTTTCTAGACATTATTATGTTGCCTTTCCTCCACTACATTTCCTGATTGGGCTGTTAATCTTGAAAACACTCTTCCTTGTTGCGTTCCACTCATAAAAGGAAGAAGGGGATTTGCTTTCCTAGAATTAATCCTATATTAATCCCATAAAGTCAATCAGCAAATATTTGAATGACTTAAGTGGATAAAATTATGAGATGTGTTAAATAACATCATAAAATCTGTGGTTGTAAACAAGGAAGCCATAAAAGCCATAAGTTTATTTTTTCTTTCTGTTGTTGCTGGTGCTTTTTAATTTACCTAATTGTGAGAAATATAGAATTTTTCTAAAATAAAAAAGTGTTCTAAAAATTATGTTTAACAAATGAATTTAGACATGTAACTCAAGTCAATAACAAAGGATTGATCTTATTGTTATAATGCCCTATAGTCTATATAATTACATAATTGTTCTAAAATTAATTATTTTTGAAATGAGTTCCAGAACAATGAATAAATTGGAGTGTTTAGCAATAAAAACCAACAAGTTCTCTGTACTTAGAATCTTCAAGAATTGCTCAGAGAACTAAGGGATTTAGAGACATTTCCATGGTTGTACCAGTTACACATTTATGACCCAAAATGTGAATCAGGTTTTCCTTACTCCAAGACCCGCCCTCTCTTTGCCCTGCAGTTTGTCTTATAATTATATATCTATAAATTTTAATTTCAAGCATGTATTGAATTCTGTCTCCTTAAAATATTGACTTCTAAAAATAAATCTTAATTGTTCATTTAGAATATTTTCAGGAATAAATTAGCACCATAGTATAAAATATCAACTTTTAAAAGTAGCTACGAAAAGAAAGGGGAGAAATTTGTTTCCTTTTGGCTATTCATTTGAGATAACCAAAGAGGATTATCTTTAGAAAACCTTGGAGGTAAAAGACCTCCATCAATAGTGAAATATAGTACTCTGCCAGAAATTCAGTGTGGCCTGCAGCATGGCAGCCTTGTCCTATTTGACGAATATGTTTTTGTTGGGTTTTTTTTTTTTCCTTGCTGTAGACAGAATCAGTCCATAGTTTAAATCCCCAGTACTCATGAGCCAGCAGTTGGCACGTATTTTTTGGTTTGATGGATAAACTTAGGTTGTAGGCAGCTTCTCTACATCTTTATTATGAAATATCAACCATGATATTAAGTGGCTCTTCAAAAGATATACAAACATTCATTGAAATCTATGGAAATCAAATGTTAATTATGTACAGTCAGAGTGAGTCATGAGTCTACTAGAATGAGAAAAAAAGAGATGACAAATTATTCATTTTCTATTCCTTATGTTCAGAAAAATAACAACACAAGGATGATTTTATATACATGCATGCATACATGCATATGTGTGTCTATATTTGTGTGTGTGTGTGTGTGTGTGTGTACACACACACGTATATGTAACACAAATGCTTATATACATATTTTGGAGTTGGTGACCTAATTTATGCAAAGCACTGAAGATGCTGAAAATATAAAACTATATAAAACAGAGCTTCTAACCTCCATTTGATTCCACTGAATTCCAGAAACATTTATCAAATACTTACTATATGCAAGACACTATGCTAGATGCTAGGGATACAAAGAAGATATGACATAGGCCCATTTCTCAAAGACCTTATTTACAATCTAATAGGAAAAAGAGACAGGGACACAAAAAGCCAGGATACAAAGGAGGAAGATGAATGTAAATCCAAATGATAGTCTTAGGCTTAAAGGGAAGAAGAATTTACAGATTGGTAGTTTACTTTCACTTGGACAAGAGAGGGGATTATAATAAATGAACAGTATAGCAATTGAGTCAAGTCTTAAAGGAGGGTCATCAACAGATTGACATTCTGAAGGTAGCAGAAATTCATTACATTTTTTGGCAAATGGCTTGTCTGAAAGCACTGAAAGAAGAGAATAGGATTAAAACTAGTGTTTGAGAGTAATGCAGTTTAATTTAGTAATATAAGAGATATTATAAGAAACAAGATGATTGCATTCAAATTGTAGAGGGCTTTGAATGGTAGAATCAGGAGTTTATACATTATTGAGGAGGTTCCAGAGCTCATCTTCTTAAATTGTGGTTCATTATCCCATTGTGGGATCTCATAACTGAATGTGGATTTCACTGAATTATGACTTATTAATAAATGCTTGATATGCATACCTATTTTAGATACTTCTATACTTGGGATAGTATGAAATTCCTCAGGTGAAAAAGATCTCTGAGTAGGAAAATATTTAAGAAGTTTTGTTCTAGAGAGCTGCTGAACCTTCTCTAGGATAACAGGGAAAGAAGCCAAGACACACAGGTTTAGAAAAATATTACTGTGTTTGGAAATATACTTCTCAAGATTCAAATAGGAAAGTTTTAAGTCATTTCCTTTTCTCAGAGAAGATATTACTACTTGTAATGTAGTAATTGTAGTGTAGTAATTGTAATGTAGTAATTGTAATGTAGTAATGTAGGAAACTACATTGCAGGGGAATATATACTTTAAGAATAATGTCTGTTTCTGTTGTTTTTATATCTGCAATTTTAAAGCACCACTACTAGTACTACTGCCACCATTACTATACTACTGCTATTACTATTCTTTCGATTACTACCTTTACCACTATAACAACTATCACAACTACCACTACTCTACTTCTGCTACTATTGCTACTACTACTGCTGTTGTTACTGCTGCTTCTGCTACTACTGCTACTACTACCTCTTCTACACAAAAGATTATAGAGTCGTTGTTACCAAAATAGAAACTAATAATAATAATATCCATCTTTTTAGATACCATGATTTTGTTAATGTAAGCTATTTTGCCTTAGCCATTTTAGCTGTCACCTCATTGCTGAGCTCATAGTCTCTTTAAAACCAAATATTTATTTTTACTTTTTATCCTGTGCATATGTTTAGTAATAATAATAGTAATGGTAATCTTTTGTCTTGCTTGGATTCACCCAAATTACCATATTGGGTACTTTTTCCATCTCGCCAGGATTTTATTTTTTCCCATGCTAATAGACACAAGCAATGAACAATTTTGAAATAGTAATAATTTATTTGGAGTGAAAATGAATGTTGGAGTAATGAAAATGGTATCATTCTTATTCCAAATGAATATGGTCCTTCTAACCCTTGAGTCTTCCAAAGCTATTTGGGACTCAAATCATTCCAACAAATTTGTCTCATCACTCTGGTAAGAAAAATTCTCTCTCTTTCTCTGATTCTTCCTTTTGCTCCTGAATGCTCCGAGGAGTAAAGTCTGGATGGAAGATTTCATGTTCATCCATCATTTACCCATGGGTGCCTAGTCCATATCATTTTTCCTTTCCTATAATACCTTGTACTTTCTATACAATTTTTGACTTATCTAACTGTCCCTAATACATACACGGGGAAACATTAAATACTTACTATTTTATATACTTATATACTTGGGATCCTGTAAAATTCCTCATGTTCACTTGTGGGAAAAGTTTCAGAAACTTTGTTCTAGAAAATTGATGAAACTTCTCCTCCAGCATAGCAGAAAAAGCCAAGACGTAACTTTAGAAGAAAATGTCACTATTAATTTGGAAATATACTTCTCAAGGTTCAAATAATAAAGTTCAAGCATTTCTGCTATGTACCAGAATATAGATACAGAAAAACGAAAAAAAAAAAAAAAAAGCAACTTACATTCTAGTAGGCAAGAATAATACATATAGAATAGTGCTGGCCAGAGAAAAGAGTTTTGACCTGAGCAGTCTAGGATCGGCAATACGTTGATTATGAAACATTTGATTGACATAACCTTTTGAGAAGCAATAATGGTACTGATTTGATTAGTGTGCTTAGAGATTGATGTGGATGGCAGGGGAAAGGTAGGAAGAGGAGGTACTTACTGTGGAATAGATGAAAGATAAATTGCTAAATAAGGCATAAAGAATGGTCCAGTCTGGAAATTCTTTGATAGAGAACTGGGTGAATTTGTACTCACTGACTTCCCAACCAAAACAAGCTTATCCTCAGAGGCAGAGATCCCTCAAATTATCCCTATGGTCTGGTTATAATAACATCTGGAGGCCTGGGCATAAACAATTTAGGTACAGATGGGAAAACATGATTCAGCAGTACGACCCATTACAAAATATCCAGGATTGCTGGATAGCTAAGTGTCATGTGAATTAATGTACATTATTCTTCTAAAATATGGTGGAGAAAAACCAAAGCAAGCAAAAACAAAGAAAATAACAAGCCCAATAACAAAGCAAGGACAAGAAAAGCAATCTCTCTGGACATTTTACTTTTGTAGGGGTTACTAAAAAGCTACTGCAACAGTTGCCAGAAGAACTTCTTTATTACCCTCCTAGCTGAACAAGTGAGTGTTGTTCTGGTGCAAACAAGAGAATTATGAAAGCCTAGAGAGATACCAATAGTCCTTTTCCCAACAACCCTCTCTCTCTAATCAGAAGGAAATATAAGCTTTACCATTAGCTTTTTTCAAAACATACAACATTTATTTTAATTTATGTTTATATGTCCCTCAATTTATTTGAAAATCCTATAGATTGATTTAATTCATTTACTAATACTCTAGATCTCTCCATTTTTTTCTGTTTTAAGAAATATCGAAGGAACATTAAAGAGAACCACTCCCTATTCTGTACCTATTCTCCATTGTAAAATGTTCTGCTGGCACTTAGCAGTTAGAAGGAATAACTAAGGAAAATATAAAGAAAATAACAATAATCTTGTAAAAATATCTGGAATTTTCATAATTAAAAAATATTTTTCTCCTTTATTTTTTCTATTCTTCTGTGTAGTACTCTACTTTTAATTTTTAAAAACAAGCGCCTTGTTTGTGTAATTACATTCATACAAAAGAGAATTTTAGTTCCTTGAGGGTATGTTTTGTGTTTGTTGATTTGTTTTGTTTTGTTTTTATATTCCAGGTCCTTGCAAAATGCCTGTAATAAGTCCTAAATAATTATTCTTGGTATTGACTCTGCCTGTCACCCTCAGCTTTACCAGTCATATTTAATCTTTAGCTTACCTCATTTAGAAATGAGCTATCATTATTTTAACCCCAAACAACCAAATATTCTTTTTTTTCAGCTCACTTTGGCCATCTCAAAACACTGACACTTTAGCAAATACAAATTAAATAGATGATTAATTCAGTAAAAGCATCCATGCTGTTTGATTTAAAATGCTGCTTATAGTCCAGTTAATTTTTTTCTTAAATATCTTTACTCTCAGTAAGGAGTGTTAAATCAAGAAAATAGCCTCTTTTGTTTTCAAACACTGGGGCAATCTTACTATCCCTTTATTTTTGCCTCCCCTATTCCAAAATAACCATCTACTGCAAAGTTAAATTTTTTGGAGTATTATCTAATTAATCATTAACTACTTCCTCTTAGGTAAATATATTTCAATAAGTCAAAGTAGAACCTTGAAAAAATTATCTAGCGGTGAAAACTGTAGAAAATATGATTTTTTTTTTTTTTGACTTTTGTCTTCAGTAATCCTGGGAGGTGGGTCTTACTATTATTACCCCTTTTAGAGATTAGGAAAAGTAGGGAAATGGAAATAAAGTAATATTTCTACGATCTCACAACTAACAAAATTTTGAAACCAGATTTAAATTCAAATTTTCCTGATTCATGTATTTTCCAGTGTATTGCCTTAATGCTAATAGCAAATTTATTTTGCATTAAGTTCTGATTTATCACAATTATCCTAATAAGAGAACACATCTCACAGTAAATGAGATCACATAATTTAGTTTCAGAGAAAAAAAAATCAATCCAATTAAGTTTGGCTTCACAATCTCAAATAGTGATATTTAGCTTTCAATTTTCCCAAAGGCCATTTACTACTTTCACTTCAAATTAAAGGGCTAGCTATTTACACTCATTCTTATTTTCAGTCATTTTTCAGCTATATACTACTCTACATGTTCTCATTTGGGATTTTCTTAGTAAAGATAATAAAGTTGTTTGCTATTTCCTAATCTAGTTCATTTTACAGATGAAATAATTGAGGTAAAAAGGGTTAAGTGATTTAACTACTGTCATACAGCTATTAAGTATCTGAGTTCTAAGAAAATGAGCCTTTCTGACTCCAGGCCTGTTGCTCTATTCATTGTACAACCTCCCTGTCTGTTCAGTTAGTCTGCTGATAAATATTTCAAATAATGCCTTATATTAAAATCCCTTTTTTTTAAGATCCATGAAGATTTCCTTAAAAATGGCAATTATGAATGTATATTCTTTATCTAAGGACTAAACATGCTCTTCTAATAGGCCTTCAATGAGAGTATTTTGGTATACTAGTCCCAAATAATTCAGTGTTGCAAATAACTGTTTATATTTTCCATATCATTAAAAATAGCTAAATAAAGTTTCTTATGTCTTTTTATACAAATGAGAACCAAACCCTTCCCCAAATCTCTCTTTCAAAAACATTGAAACCCTTTATTTTCAAACCCACTATTTATACTATCAATATAAGCAAAGTACAATTTTCTTAATGTCCTAGACATTTCCTCTTATCCTTTCTGACTTAAATTTTCCTTTTCCCTTCTAGTGAAAATACATTAAATCTGTTAAAATTGCACTTGTCTTATTCCTTTCATATTTTGATGTAATACTTCTCTTACTTTCTTCTATTTGCTAAATTTCTTTCATTTTTGTTTCTACTCATTTCCCAAATTTTCTATGAATTGAGTCTTTAATCTTCAGAATTTTACCTATATATTTTAGCACAGATTTTTTTTAATTACACAAAACTAATATATCAAAATGTTGCTGCTTTGGAGTTTTTAAAAGCTTACAAATGCATGATTTATTTCATTATATTTTGGTAATTTTGCTTTTAGTTTACCAATCATTCACAGAAGAAAATGCAATAGTAAAATAAAACATTATTTTAAATAAAATTTCACTTACTTTTAAGTTATGCCTAATTGCATCCAATTTAAACAAGTTTCTACCTTTTCGTTGTCAAGAAAAAAAAAAGTTTATAAGGAGTTCTTATTTTTAACTTGCAAATCGAAAAAACATTTATAAATCCCGCCCCCCATAATCAGTGGAATCATGTTCTTCCTTTGCAATAAATCAGTCACTCTCCAGAGAGTGATAAAAAGTTTAAATATAATTTCCAAGTAATTTTCCCAGTTACATTCTTATTTTTTTTCTTAAAACAAATTCTATGAAGTGGTTCTGCAAACTCACTAAAAACAATTCAGCATTTATAAAAGCAAAATTCAAACCACAATTTGGAAATTCACAGTAGAAAAATTGTATTTGTCACAAATTTAGTCTCTAATTAGTTTACGATGCCATACATTTCTGCAGACTAGGGAAAACGATTACCCTTCATTTGTATTTTCTCTTATCTGCCTTTCCAACTTGGATAGAATTAGAATAATAAGGACAGCTACATTTTTTAAGACTTTAACAGTTTTGCAGAAAAGTTTTCATCCTTTACACTGTTTTTCCTTTGCTGATTCATTCATAGGAAAAGGTTAATTGACCAAAACACAAAACACAGGAAATAGAATAAGATAGAGACACAGAAGTACTTTCTAGTGAAGTTGTTCTCCTTATCTCCCTCTAATTCCCTTCTCCTCAATCTCTCCTTTTGATAGTATTCTGATCTTAGTTTTTTTCGATAATGAGGACAGTTTCAGTTTCAAAACCCTTTCTCAATCCACTACAATGCTAATTTTCTAAACTTTATGTCTTATTTAGGACCCAAATATGACAGAGTACAATTTTCAAGATTCTGTACTTTTTCTACATTATTTTTCCTTTTTCTCTTAGTAGTCACCAAGCAAGTGGTGAAACTCAGTTTGACAAAATCTAGCAAGGCTCCCTTGTTTTCCCTAAGCTGAAGCCTGCTGATCCCTATATACATTTAAATTTCTATTTTATCTTGCAAACAGCTACATTCTAGTGCCCCCTCTGCAAGCATCTCACTCTCCTTCCTCCATCATAATACTTCATTCCATGTCTGTTCTTCTTGCACAAATCAGAGGTGGAAAAATAAAAATTTGAATTTTGGAACTTATTCCTTCATTGTTCGATGAGTTTAGAAAGAAAAAAATTCCTTGATCCCTACATGATTGTTTCACAGATGGGGAAATCACTTCTGTTCTTTTTCTTTTTCTTTTTTTTGTCCTGTTACAGGACAAAAACAAATAAATAAACCAAAACCAAAACCAAAACCAAAACCAAAACCAAAACAAAAACAACAAAAAAAAAAAAACAGTTTTTAGGATGCAAAGGATAGAATAACAATTTCCCAATGAACACCTCCAGGGTAAGTGTCATAATTATTGCACTTAGTCATTAAAAACCTTTCTTCATTCCCCAGATTTTGCATTTATGATCTATTTTTTAAATATGGAATGGATTTTTTCTAATCTTCCCTTCCCTAACTTCCTCAGGAGAAGAATTTACTTCCCATATAAGTTAATAGTGATATAATATAGCTCCTAGGGAAGTCAGCAATGATTTTGAGGTCCCTGACCTTAGGGGGCTTCTGTTCTAACAATTAAGTCAGTAATTCTAAATCTTCTGGTTTTGGAGTCTGCCTCAGGGAACTCCCATATCCAACCTAAGAATACTATTATTCTAACAATATGTCTGTCAACAAACATAACTGTCTGTTGGTCAGTGATAACCAAATCCCAGAGACCACTCTGTCTCTTTGCTTCTGTTTCTTTGCTAAATTCTCATGGAATTTAGACGGCTTGTAATGGTATTACAATTATAATAAACTTTGCCCCTTGATTGGAAAATGGGTTCAAGCCTGCAAATTATTTTGAGACTCTTTGCAACATGGGTTTATGACCCCCAACTTTTGGGATCCCTTTCCCAACCTCAGCAATAGTATTTTCTACTTATAAAAATAATCTGCTTTTACTGTCACATCTAAATATTTTATCCTCACCTTAGAATGTCATGTCTTCTATGGGAGGTAAGATTTTGTCTTTGTCTTTGAAAGCCTTGTGTACAAGGTATTGCTTTGCACATAGTAGGCGTTTAGTAAATTTTAATTGACTAATTGAATATCAAGATATCTGAGCTATGTTTGTGCACACGTGTGTGTGTGTGTGTGTTTATACAAAAAGAGGGCAGACAGAAATGTTTATTTAATTTTCTATCTGGTAAGTAGTTCATTATAGTCCAGTTTCAAGTTTCAAAGTTCGTCTGTTGAAGTTATCAGTTTTCCATTTCACTCCAAAAGATTTTTCTCAAGTGGCATTATGTTAAAATCAGTCAACTGTTAACTAAGGTTTATGAACACCCCAGATGTCAGCAGGTGAATTTTTTATGTATTTTAGTATGTGCAAACGGAAACCTTAACACAAAAATAACCTCTCATTAACATTTATTGTTTTTGCAAGGTCACAAAAAGAAAGTGGTCACTTTTAATTATGAATCCAGTACAATGAAAGTTGGCTTTTACCAAATACTTCAAACACCTTTCTTTCTATTGTGAAGACATTAATCAGGAATGAAAATAGACGCAAGAAAATGAAAAATAATTATTTTGTTCTCAAGACCTAATACAAAAGTATCTGTATTCTGAAGCAAAATGAAGCACAAATTCCATCCTCCTTTGAGATACCTATGACATTATGATATATCTTATACCATTTTATTTCTTATTTAATATATTTTCCCAATTATATGCAAAAACATTTTTTTGCATTTTCTTTTCAAATTTTGAGTTCTAAATTCTCTTCTTTCCTCTCCTACCTCCTCATTCAGAAGCTAGCAATTTGATGTAGGGAATACCTATGTAGTGATGCAAAACACATTTCCAAATAAGTGATTCTATGAAACAAAACACAGAATATATAACAACAATAAAATAAAGAAAAAATCTATTTGATTTGCATTCAGGTTCTATCAGTTTTCTCTGGAGATAGCACTTTTCATCATAAGTCCAACAGAATTGTCTTGGAGCATTGTAGTGCTGAAAATAGTTGTCATTTACAGATGGTCATCATACATAATTGCTGCACATTGTACAATGGTTCTGATCATTTCTCTTTGTATCATTCCATGGAAGCCTTTCTAGAATTTTATTTTTACTGAGAACATCCCGTTTTCCATTTCTTAAAACACAATAGTATGTCATCACAATCACATATAACAACTTCTTCAATCATTTCCTAAAAGAGCCATTGTAATAATTTTGTGAATATAGATCTTCCTTTTTGTCATTCTTTCTGTGATGCAAACCTAGTAGTGCTCTTGTTTGGTCAAAGAACATGCATGGTTTCATTGTTCATCATTCCAAAATGTTCTCCAAAATTATTGAGTCACAAGGCAATTCCTATGTACTTGGATAGAAAGTGCCAAACATCCAGAGACAGACCTATGGACACTAAATCAAAGCATAATATTTTCATCTTTTGTTGTTGTTGTTGTTGTTATTGTTATTTCCTTTTTTTTCTTTCTTTCTTATGTTTTCCCCCTCTTGATCAGTTTTTTTTTTTTTTTTTGCATAGCATGAAAAATATGTAAATATATTTAGAAGAATTTCACATGTTTAAACTATCAGATTGCTTGCTATCATGACGAGGGGACATCATCTGGAAGGGAAAGATAAAAATTTGGAACACAAAGTTTTACAAAGGTAGATGTTGAAAATTATATTTGCAAATGATTAAGAATTAAAGATAAACTTCTGACAATTGTGAAACAGTAGCTTAGAGTTGTTTTCATTTGTATTTTTCTCATCAATTGTGATTTAGAATATTTTATCATATAACTAAAGATAGCTTTGATTACTTTATCTGAAAAAAATGCCTATTTGTATTCTTTAACCATAATTCAATTGAAAAATATTTCTTATTTTTATAACTTTGACTCAGCTTTCTATGTTTAAGAAATGAAGCCCTTATCAGGGAACCTTGCTTTGTATTTTCCCACACTAATGATTACAAACTATGCATTTTCCTCTATCCTATTTTCCCTTTTTATCATTACCTTTTTTCTCTACTTTTATCCTTTCCATTTTCAAAAAATGTTTTATTTCTTACTTCCACCTCTCCAAACTGCTCAGTATTCTATTAGCTTCCTCCATATACTCTCCCCACTCCTATTCCCTTCTTTTCCTACTTTTCTATATATTAAGGTAGATTTATCCACCTGTATGTGTATATTATTCTTTCTCTGAGCCAGTTCCAATGAGAGTAGAGTGCTCCCTGTTTATCTCATGTTTGTCTTCATTATAAAATTTCTTTCAGGCCTCATTTATTTTATATAATTGATCCTATTCTACCTCTTTCTTTCCCTTTCTCTAAACATATTCTTTTTTTAATCCCTTCATTTTACATTTTTGATAATCATATCATATTTCTATCACAAGTCTGTTTTCTCTTCATGTGTATTCCTTCTAACTGTCCTAATGAGAAAGTTTTGAAAGTTATAGAATATCATTTTCCATGTAGGGCTATAAAGAGTCTACCCTTATTGAATTCCTTATGATTTCTCTTTCCTGTTTACTTTTTTATTTATTTATTTATTTATTTATTTTGCATCTTGCATGCAAAAAAAAAATCAAATTTTTTAATCAATCCTGGTCTTGCTTGAAATCCTCTATTTAATTAAATATCCATCTTTTCTCTTGAAGGATTATACTCAGTTTTGCTAGCTAGATGATTCTTGCTTGTAATTCTACCTCCTTTGCCCTTTGGGATATAATATTTGAAGTACTTTGATCTTTAATGTAGAAAGTGACACAATGTAGTTATCCTGACTGTCTTCAAAATATATTTGAATTGTTTCTTTTAGACACTTGCAGTATTTTCTCCTTGATCTGGGAGGTCTGGAAATTAGCTATAATATTCCTGGAAGGTTTTCTTTTTAGAGTTCTTTCAGGAGATGACCAGTGGATTCTTTTAGTTTTGATGCTCTGATTCTAGAATATCAGACAGTTTTTCTTGATAATTTCTTTAAAGATGATACATAGGCTCTTTTAAAATTATTATTATGATTTTCAGGTCAATCAAAAATTTTTTTCAAATTTTCTTTTTTTTTTAATTTTCTTTTTTTTATTTTTATTTTTATTTTTTAATTTTTATTTAATAATTACTTTATATTGACAGAATCCATGCCAGGGTAATTTTTTTTTACAACATTATCCTTTGCACTCGTTTCTGTTCCAATTTTTTTTCCCCTCCCTCCCTCCACCCCCTCCCCTAAGTGGCAAGCAGTTCTTTATATGTTGGATATGTTGCAGTATATCCTAGATACAATATATGTTTGCAGAACCGAACAGTTCTCTTGTTGCATAGGGAGAATTGGATTCAGAAGGTATAAATAACCCGGGAAGAAAAACAAAATGCAGATAGTTCACATTCATTTCCCAATGTTCTTTCTTTGGGTGTAGCTGCTTTTGTCCGTCATTTATCAATTGAAACTCAGTTAGATGTCTTTGTCAAAGAAATCCACTTCCTTCAAAATATGTCCTCATATAATATCGTTGTCGAGGTGTATAATGATCTCCTGGTTCTGCTCATTTCACTTAGCATCAGTTCATGTAAGTCTCGCCAGTCCTCTATGTATTCATCCTGCTGGTCATTTCTTATAGAACAATAATATTCCATAACATTCATATACCACAATTTACCCAGCCATTCTCCAATTGATGGGCATCCATTCATTTTCCAGTTTCTAGCCACTACAAACAGGGCTGCTACAAACATTTTGGCACATACAGGTCCCTTTCCCTTCTTTAGTCTTTCTTTGGGATATAAGCCCAATAGAAACACTGCTGGATCAAAGGGTATGCACAATTTGATAATTTTTTGGGCATAATTCCAGATTGCTCTCCAGAACGGTTGGATTCGTCAAATTTTCTCTCTTAGAGCTATTTTCCAGGATAGTTGTATTTCTAATGAAATAGATAGCACTGTACTCTTTTTTCATACTTTGTATTTTAATTGTTTCTTGCCAATTAATGTCTCATAAAAGTCATTTGATTCTACTTGCCCAATTCTAAAAGTTGTTCAAGTAAGATTTTATATCCCCTTTTCCATTTGGCCAATTCTACATTTGCATTGTTTTAAGGGGCTTTCTTCAGTGAATTTGTGCTTTTTTTTTTTTCCTATTTTGCCAATTCTACTTTTTGAGATCTTCCATTCTTAGATTTTTGTACCCGTTTTATTGTTTTGCCTCTTCTGTTTCTTAAGCTTTTATTTTCTTTAATTTTTGTGCTTCTAATAAGCTGTCCCTTTTTAATTATTTTCCTGTATTACTCTTATTTCTCTTCCCAAATTTTCCTCTACCTCCTTTACTTGATTATTACATTTCTTTTTGAACTCTTCCATGGCCTAAGACCAATTAAATTTTTTTCTTGGAGGTTTTGGATGTAGGGATTTTAACTTTGTTGTCTAATTCTGAGTGTGTGTTTTAATCTTTTTTTGTCATCATGATAACTTTCTATGGCAGAATTTTCTAATGTTGTATGCTACAAAATTTTCCAGTATATTTCTTAATTTTTTACTCTATGCTAAAGTAAGACTCTGCTTCCCAAATGGATTGGACACTGTCCCAAACTCCAGATTTTTCATGCAGCTATTTTCAGAGGTAAGTTTTTTTCTCTTATAGGAGAGAGGTATGTTTACTACTCTCCTGTACTGTGCACTAGTTTGTGAGCAACCACAAATGTTCTTTTAACCCTGGAACTGTGACCATGATCCCTGCTCCCCCAAGGCTCCAATTTCTGATGGGATAGTGTACCTCTTTGAACTGGGACAAAGACTCATGAATGTGACCCAGATCCAAATATAGGCAAGGAAACAGAGCATAGCACCAGTAAAGGGCCCCTGTAAATCACATTTTGACCCATTGCCTTATCTTCTCCGTGGGCTGAAAGGTCTGGAAACCGCCATTGCTGCCCCTAATTTAATTGCCCAATGATTTGTTGTGGCTCAATTTATGTTGATGTGGCTTGTGCTAGATTGAGCTCCTTTCTCCCTTTCCTACCAATCTTCTAAATTTTCTTGGTCTGGATTACTCTGTCTTTTTGTGGATTCTGTCTTTTTTAAAATGTGTTTAAAATCATTATTTAAAGATATTTGGAGGGGTTTGTGAGAGAGCTAATTCAACTCCCTGTTTTTAGTCTGCCATCTTGGCCCTGTCCCTCTCATGTATAACTTTAAATGAAATACTTTGCACATTATTTTCTTGAGAGGAGTACTAGGTCATTTTATCACTATTGGTCTTGCATTAGACTGGATGCTTAATTGATTCTGAGAATCAATTACACATCATGCTAAGTATCATTTAAAAAGAACTAAAAATTGTCAGGCAGTCCATTGTTTTATGTGTAAGAAAATATACATGTAGTCTGATCTCTTCTCCTGAAATAAATTCTCACTTGCAAATGAATTGCGTATTCCAGACTTGTATACATGTAGCCTCTATGTTTTTTTTTTTTTTTTTAATGTTTGTGACTAATGCTTTTTCTTTTTTCTTCTTCTTTTTTTTTTTTTTTTTTGGATTTTGTGTTGTTTTATTTTTTTTAATAAAGCATTTGTATAAATCCCTAAACTCTGTTTCCTTTTTCATTGGCTTGAAAACTTTAAAACTCTATATAAACTCCAGGTATTATTATTTGTAGTACCTTATCACAATATGGGCATTGTCTAAATTAATTTTCATCTAGGTACATGATAAATATGAGCACCATTGATGATAGCAGGTAAATTTTTAATGTGTTTTTAAGCATGGGAAAAATTCTAATTGCAGGAAATGATACTTAACTAACATATTTTCATTTAGTATTCTTCCAAGATCAGAGGAAAACAAGTCAGATTTCCTCCCCTAATCTTTGTATTGTCTAGGTATGCAAAAATATTGACTTCTACACTGACAAGTCCCAAGTGAATCTTCACTATTTTTTATGTAAATGTGAAGTTACCCTTATTCTATATTAACAATCTTATCATAAAGATTTTATAATCTAAAAGAAAGGGCTTATACCTTTGTAATTCTCTCACTTCAGCTCCATATGTAATTAATTAACTTCTTAATGAATGTGTCATGAAGATAACAATTTGCATTTTTTTTAATCCTCTCATTTATTTAATTCTGCCACACTATATTTATTCATGTAGAATTATGGAACCACAGCTTTCAGAGGTGGGAGGGGAATTAAGAGAAATTGTTATCTATTCAGCTGCTTGGTTCCCCCTGCCTTAAGGCTTTCCTGACTGCAATCTATTTGACACTCATCTGCAAAACTTATTTTGCTAAAATTCAGTTGAATATATCACCTTCTGTTCAATAATCTCTGGTGATTCTCTATTACCTCGAGGTCAAATTATAAAATTCTCTGTTTAGTTTTTTAAACCCTTCATAATCTTAGAATTTATTGCCTTTCCAACATTCTTAAACCTTTCCTACCTGCATGTACCCTGTGATCATGGAACATTTGCCTTCACTTGTTTTTCCTTAAAGAAAACCCTGAACATTTTCATTAGCTATTCCCCATGTTTGGAATGATCTCCTTCATAGTCCCCATCTCCTGACTTATCTGATATCCTTCAAGTCTCAGCTAAAAATCCCATCTACTCTAAAAACTCTCTGATCTAACTTAAATGCTAGTGCCTTCCCTCAGTTTATAATCTCTAATTGATCATGCACATATATTATACATGTATATATACATAATTGTTTATATGTCTCCCTTACTAATCTGTAAGGTGTTTGAGAGGAGAGAAATTTACTTTTGTTAATATCAAGATATTAGAAAAAAAAGACCCTTTTTTTTTTTGAGAGATAAATCCAGAAAGCAGACTGTACCTGGAGCCTGACATAACAGCAATCCTTTGTACTTACCCTCTGGTTGATTATAGCCCCAGCAAAATCCCAGAATTGTTTCTGGTTACGAATCTCTGCTATGAATCAAACATGTCGTACTGTTAGTGTTATCTCCCATTGTTGGGCTTAGAGCTCATTGTGTAGCCCTAAATATAAATATTGAGATCTGCCCACACTGCCTCAGGATAACTAGGGCTTCAACATGTGTCCTTGTTTGCAAGTTGTTTCCCTCACTTTGAAATTAAACTTTATTCCTGATCTTCCTAGCTCTAGATTGCACTCTCCATCTCCAGCCATCCCATGTTAGAGTCCAGTTTCAGCAGTTTGACATTAATTGGTATCAGAAGCAGGGCTTGTCCTTGAACTGAGCCATTAGACTCCCTAGTATCAGCGGGATTTGATTAGGCAAAAGTAGAGTTTATTTTTCCAGAGTCCAGCCCTTTCCTCCTCACCTTATTACCTTAAAAGATTTAAAATACATCTTGTAAGAGCTGTAGCCAAAGAATTAAGAACACTTGGAAAGATGAAATAATTTTAGTATTGAAGCAATTGTCTCAGTAGGCAGCATTAACTCTTTCTTTAGGCTTTCTGTCAAAGATGAGGTTATCAGAAGAGAAAAGAACTAAACAAAAAGCAAGCTACCGTACCTACTTCCATTATTTCAGCTTTGGCTATATTGGAATTACAGAAATAAAGTCAAATAACCAAAGTTTGTGGAATTATCTTTTAGCAGATTTAGGAATTTGAAATTCATTATTTTAAGATTGCAGAGATGAAAGGATGAAACTTTAGGGTAATTCCAGGAACTCACTTCCTTAAGAAATATCTTAGTTTCGTGGCACTACTCTGTAGAATTTGTTCTAAGGAAAAATAAGAATTTAATAAAGTTAAAAATAGGTGACATTTCAAAATTAATAGCCTCATCGTTCTAAACCAATGAAGCTAGTTTAGAAGAAATTTCTGAGTGAAAAAGGAATATATGTGTGTGTGTGTGTGTGTGTGTATATATATATATATATATATACATATATATATATATATATATATACACATTATATATATATATATACATATAATTACTTTGCACCTTTATACTATCCTCTTGTTAATACTTTCTTTACATTAGATTGTTTAAACCAAAGATCCCTTGTGACTTTCCCAGTCCACAGAACCTTTCCCTCTCTTTCTAAACTCCCTGAGATTCCTAAATATCAGTGTTGAAGGAAGAATGGAAGGAAACCTGAATTATGTTCTACCTCTCCATCTACATAGCATCCACCTGGTGAAAGGTGGTGTAGTTGTAGCAGGATCTCTCACTGGCGATGGTTCTGTACCCCTGGGTATCATGCATCCTGCCCCTATAGACAAGATTGAAGACATCAGTCTGGTGCATTACATCCTGTCCAGTCTGCCCCTGTAGTTTCAGTGTTGCCAGTCCCAGAATTACCTGGTTCCAAACCTAGCTGTCAGAAGTCAGATCCCATGTCTAGTATCCACTGTAGTCTGCCACCAAAAACTACCACCAATGGGAAGGACATGTCACTCACTTTCCCAGGCCTAAGGATTTCCACTCTGTAGCCAGAATCCTCTGCCATATTCCCCTGAAATCCAGTCAGTATCCCTATTACATGCCCAGCCCTTTTCAGGCTTTGCCCAGGAGGTCCTAGTTCCCTTAGCAGCACTTAGCATAACAATATGAGGTACAGTGAGAATTGAGAGTTAAAGGAAGAAGAAGCCAGACTCTACCTCTGGTGAATCCACCAGTCATTTTCCCAGCTGTAGAACTCTATAAGTTGTATAATATTTTTTCTTTAAATTTAAATAGCATTTTATTTTTTGAAATACATGTAAAGATAGTTTTCTATCTTTCTTTGTGGAAGACTTTAGGTCCAAAATATTTCTCTCTACTCCTCTTAGCTCCTCCCAATAACAACAAGCAATTTGTTATGAGTTAAATATGTGCAATTCTTTTTTAAACTTATTTTCATATTTTTTTCATGTTGTACAGGAAAATTCAGAGCAAAAGGGGAAAAGATAAACATGAGAAAGAAAAAAAGAAAGAAGTAAAGGTGAAAATAGTATGCTCAAATCCATATTCAGTCTCCATAGTTTTCTCTCTAGACACAAATGGCATTTTCCATCCCAAGTCTACTGGGATTGCCTTGAATCACCACATTTTTGGAAGAGCCAAGTCCATCACATTTGAGCATCTGATAACCTTATACTATATAAAACATTTTTGGGAAGAGCCAAGTCCATCACAGTTGAGCATTTGATAACCTTATACTACATAAAATGTTTTCTTGGTTCTGCTTACTCTACTCATTAACTTAATAATCTTAAGTAAATTATTTTATCTCTGTTAGTCCTAGTTTCCAGATCTGTAAAGAGAATAGTAATGGTGCCCTTATCCCAGAATTGTTGCATGGATCAAAATAACATAATAATTATAAAGTACTTAACATGGTGACTGATATGCTAACCACAATAAAATTATTATTTCTTTAATTGAATGGAATTCTTTTAAGCCTGATAACTCCAAAATAGTTTTAAAATACCAAAGGTAATAAGATCAATGTTTTTATACATGACAATTTAGAAATGCAATCTATATTCTCTGAAGTTTTGTTCCAGACTTTAACTACATGATGTTGTTTAGGTTATTGTATTTCTAAATTCACACATATTTTGACATCTGAAAAACATTGTGACATAAATGTTTTACATAATATTTTTGGCAAAATTTGTTGGGTTTTTTCCCAAATCTGGATGCTGTTGCACATGCATTGGGCTATTAAAAAGGATGTGATTAAAATAGATATTTGAAAACTGTAATATATTTAAAGAAGTATGTTTTGTCATAAATCAGATAGTAGTAATTTGTCACAGCAAATTTTCATTTAAATTTCTGGCCATTATGAAGTGTCTATGATAATATAAAGATATTCAACACATTAATGATGAATTAACTGTAAAGTATTTTCTCTATGTCTGAAGCCCCAGAATAAATTTTTAGTTTTAATTTATAAGGATAAGTGAAATGTTAACTATTGGGGAAACATCAAGAGAAATATTCATTCTCTACATTGTGGTTAGTGAAAGTTTCCTATTTAAGGTAAAAATCCCTGGGATTAAAAAGACAGTTTCCTGAACTGTTATGAAGCCAATAATAGAAAAATGACATCTGCTGTAATGTGAATACTGATAAAAGTGGGTGTCTATGTCTAGGAAAAGTTTTGGTTAAAACCGAAGTATGGCTTAGGAAAGCTCTTCATTATTTTATTTGCCCATTGCATTATTTCCTTTCTGATAAGGGAAAATTCCCACTAGTTAATCCTATGTCTTACTTTTAATATCCTGTGATTATATGATTGACTGTCAGATATGACCCATACCTGAAATCAAATAGAACTAAAGGAATTTTCCCCTCTTTGATGATGTATGACATTGTTGTAATTATGTCCCTCTTTTTTTTTTATAGCAAACTTCTATAATAAAGAAGTTTTAGAGGTAAAACACTAAATCTATTTAATAATAGATTGACATTGGAACTTCTCTGAGTTACAATAATAGGATGAAAGTATGAACATTTTATAATTTTAAATAGTCATATTATAATACAGGGATGGTAGCCTCCTTAGAGGGAAAATAATTGATCAAAGTAATGTACTGTAAATGTTTTCCAAATAAATGGAATTATAGTATAATTTAAGAAAGAAACAAGACTAGACTTTTTTTTTCTAAGAACACTATACCTACAAATTGACTTCCGAATTTATCTATCATGACATTTCAGATTTTGAGTAATTTTATTTTTTTCCCAAATTAATTTTATTTGAAGAAACAAAATAAGCTAAAAAAAAAAAAAGAAAAACAGAAAACCAATACAAAACAAAATGAAACAAAACAAAAGAGAACATTATCATGCACCCAGAAAAACATCAGGTAGAATTCAAAATATACAACAATAAATGATAATTTAAGAATGTGTGTGTGTGTGTGTGTGTGTGTGTGTGTGTGTGTGTGTGTGTATAAAATGGTTGCTATTTTGTTGTTTTTATTGATTGTTTGTTTTTCTACTTCCTTTTTTGGCTCTTAATTTTATGCTAAAGTTGAGAATTACAGTTTTCCTCTTCAGGCTTTTTCATGCTGGTGTTTTCAGACCTAATTCCATGAAACTTTTTGCTGCTTTGAAGGTGGTAAGATTCAAGGAGAAATATGGTCATTGTTTTCCTGATCTACACTTTGGTCTTTGCCCAGGTAGTGGTCCTGTTCTCAAGCATCTACAAACACTCATACTCCTCTGAGCTCCAAAACTGCAATTAAATCCTCTGTTTTCTTGCTTTCCCAAGTCACGATTTCTCCTTTCTGCCTTGTAACTGTGACCAATTCTACTGCTCCTTTATTACTGATCACAGGTTCTTCTGTTCACTCTGGAATGGTAACCTAAAACTACATATGGGCAGGAAGGTTTCCAATAAGCATCAGTTGTTTTTAGTGCCAGCAAAGTGTTCTCTGTTCTCTTCTTCTATTTAGTTGTTTTAACTTCCTTTATGTCTCTGACTGAGAGCTCCTAAAACTGATGTAGTAGCTGGCATAGCCATTTCCAGTTTTACTGGTGCTGATGCCACATGTGATCTGGGCTAGCCTGCATCCTGGTATCACACACATCCCCTGTTGATACTTTAAATTGTCTAAAGTTGGAAAAAAATTGTATTGCTCTGACCATTTGTTGGCTCTTCTATGCTAGGATTATATTTGAGCATTATTTTTAAATCATTATAAAGGAAATGACGGGAGAGTTATGCTGGTTTCCTATGTCTGTTCTGCCATGTTTGGTTCCACTTTCCACATATGTTCTTATCTATATAATTTTAAGTGTCTTAGCACTAGTATGCCTGTTCTTACTGGCTTATATTTATGAATTTTTTTTTATATTAGCTCTTCCCTCAAGAGATTTTAGAATAATACACATAATCTAATACATTTGTACATTTATAAGGCATTTAGGTCTTGGTTTGTTCAGTCTCTCATAGAACCAGTATAAAGCTCTTTGAATTTCTTTGAAATGTTTTCAATTTAACACAATATAATATTTTTATTGATTTGAACAATAGCATATGTTACTCCATTTCCTTTTAACAAATTGGAAAAAACCTAGTGTTAATCTGCCCCTCCTTCCAAAAAAAAAAAAAAAAGAAAAACAGAAAACCAATACAAAACAAAATGAAACAAAACAAAAGAGAACATTATCATGCACCCAGAAAAACATCAGGTAGAATTCAAAATATACAACAATAAATGATAATTTAAGAATGTGTGTGTGTGTGTGTGTGTGTGTGTGTGTGTGTGTGTGTGTGTGTATAAAATGGTTGCTATTTTGTTGTTTTTATTGATTGTTTGTTTTTCTACTTCCTTTTTTGGCTCTTAATTTTATGCTAAAGTTGAGAATTACAGTTTTCCTCTTCAGGCTTTTTCATGCTGGTGTTTTCAGACCTAATTCCATGAAACTTTTTGCTGCTTTGAAGGTGGTAAGATTCAAGGAGAAATATGGTCATTGTTTTCCTGATCTACACTTTGGTCTTTGCCCAGGTAGTGGTCCTGTTCTCAAGCATCTACAAACACTCATACTCCTCTGAGCTCCAAAACTGCAATTAAATCCTCTGTTTTCTTGCTTTCCCAAGTCACGATTTCTCCTTTCTGCCTTGTAACTGTGACCAATTCTACTGCTCCTTTATTACTGATCACAGGTTCTTCTGTTCACTCTGGAATGGTAACCTAAAACTACATATGGGCAGGAAGGTTTCCAATAAGCATCAGTTGTTTTTAGTGCCAGCAAAGTGTTCTCTGTTCTCTTCTTCTATTTAGTTGTTTTAACTTCCTTTATGTCTCTGACTGAGAGCTCCTAAAACTGATGTAGTAGCTGGCATAGCCATTTCCAGTTTTACTGGTGCTGATGCCACATGTGATCTGGGCTAGCCTGCATCCTGGTATCACACACATCCCCTGTTGATACTTTAAATTGTCTAAAGTTGGAAAAAAAATTGTATTGCTCTGACCATTTGTTGGCTCTTCTATGCTAGGATTATATTTGAGCATTATTTTAAAATCATTATAAAGGAAATGATGGGAGAGTTATGCTGGTTTCCTATGTCTGTTCTGCCATGTTTGGTTCCACTTTCCACATATGTTCTTATCTATATAATTTTAAGTGTCTTAGCACTAGTATGCCTGTTCTTACTGGCTTATATTTATGAATTTTTTTTTATATTAGCTCTTCCCTCAAGAGATTTTAGAATAATACACATAATCTAATACATTTGTACATTTGTAAGGCATCTAGGTCTAGGTTTGTTCAGTTTCTCATAGAATCAGTATAAAGCTCTTTGAATTTATTTGAAATGTTTTCAATTTAACACAATATAATATTTTTATTGATTTGAACAATAGCATATGTTACTCCATTTCCTTTTAACAAATTGGAAAAAACCTAGTGTTAATCTGCCCCTCCTTCCAAAAAAAAAAAAAAAGAAAGAAAAAGAAAAGAAAGAAACATTAAGAGATATAATATGAAAGCTAGTGGGGAAGGTTATTAAAATACCAAATCTAAAAGTTAATTTCATCATTTTTTTTTATCTTTTGGCGAACACCTCAATTTATGATATGAAAATATTTATTTTTCTATGTTATATTTAACATTTTCTATTCTATCTTATTATCTTTATAAAGAAAGGAATTCTTTACTACCAAAATCAGTATTTCTACTGCCTATTTAATAATATTAATATTTTTATATTTCTCTTTCAGTTGTGTTTAAATATGAAGTTAGACTCT
This sequence comes from Antechinus flavipes, assembly GCF_016432865.1. Classification (NCBI taxonomy): domain Eukaryota; kingdom Metazoa; phylum Chordata; class Mammalia; order Dasyuromorphia; family Dasyuridae; genus Antechinus; species Antechinus flavipes. The sequence continues at coordinate 21,672,541 of NC_067403.1, read as the reverse complement.
TTATATCAGTTCAGTAATTTATTAAAAACCTTGAAATATTTATGGTTGGCTGGTTCGGTTTTTTATCACAATTTGAAATAATTAAACAGTTTGAATTCATTGTTCATATTTTACACACAAAATATCAACTCTAATCTATCCCCCAATTTATAATTATATATTAATCAAAGCCAAAAATAATACTTATACTCTTCTGCTCTTTATCATTCTTCTTGTTCTAATTTTCCTCAAAATTCAAATACATTGCACTATTATCAGCTAAGCAGATCTGGTTAAGTAATCTTAAAAATGAGATTAGACAGTATAAAACATGACTGCTGATGATGAGTTAATTAGAGTCTGAAGAATAAAAATAAATAAATAAGAGGATATAGGGAATGAGAAAAAATATTTGCTTTTAGGATCTACATATATGAAAAGTAAGGATTAGAAATTATAGTACTTATTTGGCTATGATTTCAATATACGTTGGAAAAATTTAATTCAATTTATTATACCAAAAAATTAATTAAATCTAATTTCAAACAAAGATCAGCCTTCTCTCCCTTCACTGCCTTTAGCCCACTCCACATTTAGAAAGTTTGTTTTTAATTGTTACAAGATTGTAGAGTCAAGCAAAATACAATTTCATACTGATCCAAAAAGTCTCAAGTTGGTTTCTGATTCTACTGTTTCTCTATTAGGAGCTAGATAGCAGATTTCATTATTAATCCTTGGGAATGGTAATTGGTCGTTTTCTTGATTAGGATTCATATTGATTATACCAGTTTGTGATGTGTTTTGCAATGCTCTCAATGAAAGGAGAGAAATTAATGAAAATTGTACCAACAGAAAGGGTATTTGAAGAAATCCTTTGTCTGCCACTGTATCACATATTGAAACTTTGGTGAGGAGAAGAGGAAGGAAGCTGTATCTCCTCCCACACATGCTCTTCAGGCTCTTTTCTCTCTGCAGGTCAGTAGAACTGGTTAAACCAAGGAATAATGCCATGGAACTACTAGCTAGAAGATTATCTCAAAACCAGTATCTGGCAGTTGTAGAAAACTGGAGAGGCAGGATAACCACTATAAATGACAGATATTTATAGTATGGGATATTGAAATGAAAGGTCATTCATTCAAGTATGTATTTGTGCGTTCCCCATTTTTTTTCAACAAAAAATTATTGAATATTGTGAGCTACTTTCTTACAAATGAATCACTAGTGTCAGCATATTGGGTGGTTCACTTTATGAAAAAGTGTGCCATATTGTTGAGTAGTTGTTGACTCATAAAATGGAGGAAAAGGGGGAGTAAATAAGCATTTATACAATAATTACTGTGCTAAGTGCTTGAGATAAAAAAAAAGTCCCCTCAAATGAAGTTAGTTTCTGCCTTAAAGAGCTTATAATTTGAGGAAGGAAGACAATACTCAAACTGAAGCATGATAAAGTTTAACAGAGAAATGCCAAAGTTATGCAGACAGGTGAAAAATAAGGAGATTTCTGAACTGAGTTCCCTCCTTAAATGAAGGATTGGAGTTCTCGGACCTAGCCTCTGACTTGAGAGCCAGTGGCTAGTGATGATATATAGCATCAAGGCATAAGATGATCAATTCATCCTAATAATAAACTGCTTGTGGGCATGTACAATTCAATCATCTAAGAATTTAGAAGATATCTAAATTAAAATTTCTTCTTAAACAAAGATTTGGAGTTCATGGACCTACCCATCCATTACACAACAAATATATCATTTAATTTTTATGACAATTGTGTGATATAAATGTTTATTATCCATATTTTACATTTCAAGAAGTTAAAGCTAAATGAATTACCCAGGGTGATAGATTAAATGTCTTAGAACAAATTTACACTTAAGTCTTCCTGCCTCTTGATCCAGTTCTGTATTAACAGCACAACCAGCACTAGTCCTCAGTAATTATTTGACTCAAAAGCTGGCTCTCTAATAGACTAATAAAAGCTGAAAGGTGGAGATTTTTTTGGTTGATAGAATTTAAGTGAATCTGCAGAAAATATAGTAGTGGAATTAAGACCTATTTCTGGATTTATAATATGAAAGAAGTTGCACCAGTGATGTTGATCTTCAAAAAGTTTGAGTTAGTTTATCTGGAAATGTGGCCAATGAAACAGAGTAACTATGTGAAACGTCAACATATGTCCATTTAACTCAGTTTTTCTATCCAAAATATAATATTAAAATCAAGGCATTTTCTACAATCTTTCAAAGATTCATAAAGAATCTTAACTGAAGTGTTATTCTGTGTCATTTTGCTCCCATGACTGAAGTTGCCAGGATAGTTGTCATTCTGAAACTACCTTTATAAAAAATTTCACATTGTAGAGATAAGCACATTTAGACTGAGTTAGAATCTAACCATTGTGTGGTCTCTAACTGAAAAATAGACAGGGGATCATAATCACTTTAGTTCGATTCCAAATATTTCCATGGTAAAAAAAAAAAAAAAAAATTTGTGGACACATTCATGCCTCCTATGCATAAAGCCAAATTATATAAGGTTTCCCAAAATATTCACAGCAGATAGAGCCTTGCTTATGTTTTATATTCTCTCTGTGTGTATGTATACACATAAAATAATATTTTAGGAGTGTGAAATTTTAAAAAAAATAGAGTAGTTTCATTGCTTGAACATCTTGCCTATGTATGTAAAATCTAAGTTTAAAATTTAAATTCAAAATCATTAAATGTATTTTAAATTATTAAAATTTATGAAATTTAAAATTGTAATTGACATTACTGTGCAGAATAGAAAGAGTAATAATGATCATGTCTGTTCCTTGAATGCTGAAAAAGGGTATGCTGCCCCTACATAGAAATAAATACAAAACATCCTTTCTTGCTCCATGATTTATTTTCTTAACAGCAGATTGGGTAAGCACAAGATTACTGTGACCAATCTTCTCTTCTTTCAAATCCACTAACTTCCTAATGCCTTCAGGATCAAATACAAAAATCCTATATTTGGTCTACAATGCCCTCCATATATTGCATTGTTCCTATCTTATCACTTCCACACAACCTTTTTTTAGGAATTACAAATGATGATAGAGAGGGAGGAGAAAGTAAGGAATACTCTCACATGAAGCCTAGATGATGACGATAATAGTAGTTAAATTATGTCTCACTTTAAGATTTGTGGAGGAGTTTACAAATACTATCTATCTGATTTAGTTCTCACAAAAATCCTATCAGGTATGTCCTGTTATTATCCCCATTTTATAGATGAGAATATTGAAAGAAATATATGCTAAATGACTTACCCAAGATTCCCCAGTTAGATGTGGATAGATTTGAATTTAGATGTTCCTTATTTTAGATAAAGTGCTACATCTCCTTTACTATTTAGGTGCCTAGATTTTAGAAAAAAAAAACAGATTTCAAAAGTTTCAAAGATAGAAATTTATTGTTTAAAAAATTTTCCAAGAATCAGTCCCAACATAAAGGACAGTTCCAAAGACTGAAATTCTGAAAACAAAAAGGAAAAATTGTATGGATAAATGCAGGAGAGTGTTAAAAATTGTAAGCAGGAAATTTATTATCAAAATTGAATTTGTAAAAATCTTGCATAAGATGGAGCCAAGGAAAGATAATTAGGAACTAGTGTAAAACCAAAGCATGGTGCTCCAAGAAGTGTTTTATAAAGAGTGGTCTAAATATTTGAAGAAAGATTAATTGCTCATGGGTAAGCTAAACTAAGTGTCATATCATACACATCAATTCCTAAACTACACTACAAAGCAGTAATCATCAACACAATCTGGTACTAGAATTTTGCATTGCTTAAGGCAACTAAAGTTATCCCTTGCAGAAACACTGTTCATTAACATCCATATATTTTTTTTCACCCGGAAGTTCTCATATCCTTGATATATGAAATGCAGTCCTTGTCTCATTTTCTATACCAACATATATGCCTCCTCTTCTTCCTCCTCTTTTTCCTCCTCCTCTTCCTCCTTCTTTTTTCCTCTTTGTCCTCCTCCTCCTCCTCCACCTCCTCTTTCTCATCGCAATTAGATTGATGATATTGCGATTAATTCTGTTGTCTTTGGCTACCAACAAAAAGATAAAATTTAAGGGAAGAAAGGTAGACTTTCACTTTGGTTCATAAAATCTATCTTCATAAATATAATGCAGTTAAATAGTAATCCATCTGAAAAAAAAAGACATTAGGGTTTTAGCAGCCTAAAGCTTAATTTGATTTATGATGTATATGACAGCAAAAAAAAAAAAAAAAAAAAGGCAGTGTGATCTTAAACTTCATATACAAAAGCATATTGTCTGGGATTAGAGGGGTGTTCATTCTAACATAATCTAGTCAGATTATATACTATTTGATATATTGTAATATTAAGCACAGAACTTTAAACAGGACACTAGTAAATTGGGACATGTCCAGAGAAGGACAACCACAGATTAGCTTCAATCTCATGTCATTGGTTGTAAAAAGAAGAAGGAAGAGGAGGAGGAAGAGGAAGAGAAGGAAAAAAGTAGGAGAAAGAGAAGAAGGAGGAAGAGGAGAATTACCACAACAAGAGTGGCTTAGAGGGGAGGAATGATATAGGGGCTGTATAAAAGTCATCAAAGACTTTGAAGGATTATTATTTGGGAGAGTGATTATATTTGATGTACTTGGCTCATGGGACAGGATTTGAATTAGTTTGGAATTAAGAAGCAATTTGAATTTGAAGAATAATTCTTAATATTGTTGAAATTTAAAATGTTGCTTCACGGCAAATACATTTTCTCTCAAAGGAAGAGTAAAATAAGCAAAATTAGGGGGTCACTGTACACAACAGCCACATTATAATGATGATCTATATAAAAGACATAGCTACTCTGAGCAATTCAATTTTTAAAATATGATTTCAAAGAACTAATGATGAAGATTATCCACCACCAGGGAGAGAACTGATGTACTCAATGAAATAAAGTATAGTTTTTGGTTTTTTTTTTTTCCACTTTGTTTTTCTTTTCTTTTTTTTTTTCCTGCAACATGGCTAATATAAATATAGGTTTGCTTGATTTTACATGTATAATTGATATATTACTATCCTTCTCTATGGGTAGGGGAGTGGCTTGAGGGATGGAAAAAATTAACTCAAAAGTTTAAAACAAATATATTAAAATAATAGATTTAATTTTAAATATTTAAAAAAAAGATTATTAGTTGTAAGAAGTGTTGGGTTATTTATTCAAGTTTCAATTTTTAATGGCCTAGAATATTATAAATTATATGATCAAAGTTAGATTCTTGCATTAATATTCTCAGTGGTACTTTAGTTTCCTTAATATCATCATTTGAGCCAAGTGTTAAACTATTTCCAAAATATAACAGGAACTTTTGTGTCCAGTGGCGATGTCTACCATAAGAATTATAAAAGCAAACATCATTGAAATTAACTATTTGGCAAGTCAGAGTAACATTATTTATTTATTTACATTAATTTCCATTTGGACTTCACTTCATTTTCTTTATATATATATATAATTGCATTTTTTTTTGGTAACATTTAAAAGAGAAAAAATATGCTCTGTGGGATTTCTTCAGATATTTTCCCACTAGGTTCTTGGTATAAATTGATCATGCATATCTATGTAACATCTATGTAAATTTGATTATGAAAAGAACTTGGCAGAGAGGATTTTTGAACTCTTTTGCTAAATAATAAGTATATTAAATTGTAAAAAATGGTACTCATTAAGTTCATATTTGGGAAAAAAGTGAACTGGGGGGACAAGGAAATTTTTGAATGTAGAATAAAAGAATAAATGATATCATCTTGACTAAACTTACCCTGCTCCATGTTTTTAAATTTTCAAAATTTTTGACTGAGTTCATTCCCTGTGTTTTAAAGGAATAGCCTCAAAGACTTTTCCCTCTTATTTTCTCAGTTGTTCATCTGTCTACTTCTTTGTTGCTATTGTTGTTTTTGATTTCGTTCAGGAATCTATATATCATGTAATTCATTTCCACAAACATTTCCGCTATTTCAAATTCTACCTGTCATTTTAGGTCAATTTCAAGTCTTAGATCCTTTATAAATGTTTCCTTAATCTTCTCAATGGAAAGCAGGTCATAGAAACCTTTCTTAGGCATTTATGATGTTCTAACTTGCATTATATTTATTTACCCACATGTTATATCTCCTAACAGATCTTATATCTTATTTGTGCACAGTGTTTGATGAAATTTTATTGGGAGAAAATACATTAATTTATCTCTTTTGATCTCAATATATAGCCTTCCATATATTTATCCACCTCCTTAATGTATTTAAGTAAGAAGGCTATGTAGAAATATGACCAGGATTCAAGTCCCTCCTCAAACACATACTGACTGTCTCTAAAAATATCAGTTCCCTAGAAAACTTTCTTTTTTAAAATTTTATTTTTAAACTACATGTAAACATTTGTAACTTTTTTTGAGTTTCAAATTCTCTCCTTCCTTCCCTTCCTGATTCATTAAGAAGGCAAGGAATTTGATATTCCTTATTTATGTAGTCAAGCAAAACATATTTCCATATTAGTCATGCTATGAATGAAAGCACAAATCAACAAATAAAAGAATGGATGAATGAAAAAAAAAATCTTGTTCATTTATTCTGATAGTACAACAGTATTTTATCACAATTATATGTCACAACTTGTTTAGCCATTCCTGATAGAAGGGCATCCCATTAATTTCCAACTTTTTATTTCTACAACAAAAGGAACTGCTATAGATATTTTCAAAGATATGTATCTATATATCTATACATATCTATATCTATATCTACATATATATATATATATGTATATATACATATATATACATATATAGATACATGTATCTATAGATATGTATATACACACATATATAGATATGTAGATATAGATATAGATATAGATACTTTTTTTCCCAAGCAAATTTATTTTTCATGCACATTACTTTATGAAGCATGTTGGGAGAAAAGAATCAGAACAAAAAAAAATTTAAAAAAAAAGAAATGAACTTAGCTAGCATCTTTAGATTTAGTTTTGATCTCCTTAGTTCTTTTACTGGGTGCAGATGTTGTTTTCTGTTCAAAGTCTATTGAGATTGCTTTGGATCACTGAACCACTGAGAAGAAGCAAATCTTTAATAGTTTATCAATGAAATTTTGGCTATTATTGTTTACAATGTAATATTCTTCTCGTTTTGCTCAGCATCAGTTCATATCATCTTTTCAGATTGAGATACAGATATAGTAGTGCAATTGCTCTCCAGGACCAGTGTCGATCAGTTCACAACTTCAATACTGTATTAGTGCCCCAATTTTCCTACAACTCCACAACATTTGTCATTTTCGTTTTCTGTGATATTATCTAATTTGATAGGTATTAGACAAGTAACTTTCTCAAGAATTGGGTAGCATAACAGGGAATTTTCCTTACTGAAACTCATATGTGTTAAGTCCACTAGATCATAATTGTAGAATTGAAAGAGACATGAATTTTAATCCCCTCATTTTAGAGATGAAACTAACAATCTTCTTCATCAACAAATAGAATCCAACCTTCCAAAAGCATATTTATATGACAGTGCATTAAGTTCTATATTAGCAAGATTGTGCAATTAAGTCTGGCATTTATACATCCCCTGGTTATTATGGATATGGCCTACTTGATTTTTTTCTGTGTGTCATTTTGTTTTCTTTCATAATTGCCCAAAATCACTTTGTCTCCTTTGTTTGTATTCTAAAACAATATAACTTTGGTTATTGTCATATCTAGCCACCTATAGCATTGTTAGCTTGATTTATCTTCTATTTTAGAGTGTCTTTGCATATTATTTTTGTTTTATAAACTAATATATATTGGATTAATATGTTCACATATGTATTTGCTTGTACATTGACAAGTATGTTTATATATGTATATGTTTGTACATGTATATATATACACATACACATGTAGTATATGGATTTGTATGTGTGTGCATATGTTGGAATACACAGGAGCCACCTGACAGTGGCTGCTGGAGATCCAACCAGACCTGCAGAATGGACCTCCTCATGCAGGAAGATGATACGAGGAGATTGAGAGGTAGTTCCACTCTGCAGCCTGGCTAGCTCAGTTGTAGAGCATGATACTCTGAATTTCAGGGTTGTGGGTTCCATGTTGGGAACTACCTCCCTCAGCATGGTCCACACACTGAGGAATGCAAGCAGCACTATCACCTTTGGATGGTTGTAGCAGGTGTTGATCTTGTGAAATATCATGGAGGCAAACTTTCAAATGGAGAAACTTTCAAACTTTCAAAAAAGAGAAGGCTATAGTCAGAAAAGGCATTTAAGTCTCTCATCAGTCTCCTGGCTCAACCCTTTGATGTGTTGCCCATTTAATTACCCAGACTAAAAAAGTCTTACTGGGTCTCTTCTTCCTTTCCTTTCCCATGGATTACCAAAGGAACTCTGGAAGGATCCTTCTCAGGAACAGCTCTGGAACACTGCCGATTCTTCTGATAATTCTTATGCTTTTTATGCCCCACATTGGAAGATCAGGCAATGCAATGGCCTCTCAAGTCAGAGAACAGCAACTATCTCTCAGTCTCCTTGTAAAATCCTCTCACACGAGGAAATCCATTATGCAGGTCTGAGTTGGATCTCCAGCAGCCACTGTCAGGTCACGCCTGTGTATTCCAACATGCATATTTACTCACTGAAATTCTGTGTAATTTGTACAAAAATTGATGATTTTAAAAATAATTTGAAATTGTCCTAATAATTTCCTGCGAAGTTTTCAGAAAAATAAACATTGCCACAACAGCTTTCTTTTTTAAAACTAGAAAACATGGGTAGCATTATTGAGTTCTTTTTTATTGACTTCTATCCTTTTAACTGATAAAGAAACTGAGCACTCAGAGAGGTTAAAGGATTTTTGCAAAGATACACAAGCAATCCAAGAGAGATCTAGGATTAGAACTGATCCCTGTTGAATCCCAGTTTATGGTCCTTACCCTACTCCTGTCAAAATATCTATTATGTAAATAATTTATCACTATGTGCAAATGTGTTAGTAGAAATCAAATAGCAAAGTTCTGAGGTGTATTCTTAGAAAGCATGTGTTTTTAATGCACTTAGATTACACAAACAGGAGGGATACAATTACCCTCAACTGACCACCTTTTTAGTTGGCATCAAATGGATTTAAATATAATTGCAAAGAAGAATGCACTTGCTGGCAGTTTCATTTGTTATATCTAATACTACATAGATAGAGGAGTAAATTTAGAAAGGTTAACTTTAAAAAGTGACAGATTTTCATTTTCTGGTTAAAAAAATAAAAAAAAATCCCTTGAATCTCAAGACTGTAATAATGTTTCCTGTCATGCTTAACCTTTGTTCAGATGACAGAATGACTGAATGATATATGAGCTTTCCCAAACACTTTCCTTCTTACGTGTCATTTCATTAATGCTGTGCTTATATATTGAAGGAAAACGAAGATGACCAATGAGCAGGAATGGGCACAGAATCCAGCTGTTTAAGTTTACAGTAGGTATATTATTATCACATTTCCTTTAGGGGCCACTTAAAGGATCTGTTACTCTGACTGCCTCATAGATTTTTATTAATTGAATCAAAGAAAAGTAAAGAGTCATCAAGAATAAAATAGACAAAGAGGTGGATGGTTTAAAAATAACTGTTCATTCAACAGTTAGATCATTAAAGTTGAGGATTACCCAAAGGGCAGTGGAGAGGCACTTCATAAGCACAATTAGTCTAGAACACTTTCCAGATCAGGAACTATTAAGGAGAAGTGATGCAAAGGATGTCATCAGAAAAATGCATAATTGGAAGGAAAAAATAAAGCAATTTTATATGTTAGTAAGGCAGAGCCATAAGAATCTGCTCTATTTTTCTATAACAAAGTGCCTCATGGGTCTGTACTTGGCCCTGTGTGTGCATATGTGTATATGAGTGTGAGTGTGTGTGTGTGTGTGTGTGTGTGTGTGTGTGTGTGTCTGTAGCTTAAAGGATTTGTTATTCACAAAGTTAGGAGAAACAGAAATATAATGAATGACAGAGTTAGGATCCAGAACAAATGTAATAGGTTAGAACACTGGACTAAAGGAAATAGTTTACAATAGGAAAAGTTTTTCCAAAGTATGGAATGCTTCATAAAAATACAAGAGAACAAGAACTGAAAAAGAATTTGGGGTCAGAAAAATATAATGTCATTGGTGTTCTGCAAGAGAATAATTTCAGAGGAGTGCTAGAATAGATAACAGATTTCTAATGGTTAAAGAGAAATAGAAAAGTCATGGACTAGAGAAACTGAATACAGATTTTTTTAAAGCAAGATTTAGTAGTGAAGTAAAAGAGAGAAATGAAATTTAACTTAAGGAAGTAGAAAATATTTTTAAAAATATTTTTGAGCTTTATGTTATAAATTAGAGAGAGAAACCTGTTTATAAGAAGATACTATTTGGAATTGTTAGAGCATTTATAAGACACTAGAAAAAAAGTTTTAAAATAAGTGAATGAATTAATGAATTAAAAGTAAAAGAGATATTTAGGAAGTGATGCCAAAAAAAAAGTCAGACAGAAGCACAGAAGGTTTGGGAAAAATTTGATTAGAGAACACAGGAGGAAAACTTTGCAATTTTTTGCAATTATACTTGCAATTGAACTTGGTTGATCAGAATATATAGGCATTGCATTGTGAAGTACTGATTGAACAATGCAGAATCCTTGATTTTTCCAGAACTTTTTGGTGAAAAGATTCATAGAATAAGGTGGATGAGTGGCTATACCTGATGGGGTTTCACTACCAAATGTTTGGTAGAGGGAATGTTGGACCCCAAAAGTAGATTGGGATTATAGGCTGGTGTTACAAGGTGTCTCAAAAGAATTTGTAAGCATAGACTTAATTTAGAAGTAACATTCATTTAAAATTTTTTTTTTTAGTTTCAAAATCTTTCCTTCCCCTCCATATCTTCCCCTACCCATTGAGAAGGTAAGCGAAATTGATGAGGCTTAGATTTGGGGTACCCAAATGAAATTAGGGTTACTAGTGGTCAGGGAGTTAAATAAGGTCTAAATGAGGTCCAGTGGCAGTGCAAGGATAGGGAGTTCTGGGATTCCCTTCTGGAGGAGCAAGAGTCCCCTCTAAAGGAATTTACAGACCCGATAACCTAGATTGATAAAAGAGGTTTATTATGGGGATTGCAAGTAAGGTTAATGTCTAGTCTAGTTAAGGAAATAGGTGAGAGTAAAGAGAAGGGGCACTGGAAACCATATCTCAGTGGACAGAGGCTCCTTGGGATGTCAAGCTTGGCATAGCTGGCATGTTTGGAACCTCTGCAAAGAGAGGGTTTTAGTCTGCCTCTTTAATAATAGGGAGTTTTAGTTACAAGCTGAAGGGGGCTCGTGGGTAGAGTCCCAGGTTGGCTCCTTGCTGGGTTTCAGCTAAGGTTAGAATTTGAATTAAATTCAATGGGTTTTGGGACTGAGCCTATCTCACCCAGGTAACAAAGATGAAACTGTGCTTGGCGTGGAGTGCCCTCACTGAGGCAGAGTCGAAGGAGGTTTTTCTCCTTTAAGGATTTGCAGTTTTGGGGTTCCCTTTTCAGTATGACATCAATGATACATATAAAGTATTGCAAAACACACATATACCCACATACATATTTCTACAAATGAACTTCACTTTTTTCAAAGTCTTTAGATCTTCTGGGTTTTTGTGCACTTGTGCTTGCTTTTTCTGGCATTTTTCAGGTGGATTCATCCATTTATACTAATAGCCCACTTTCTGATGATGGATCTTAAAAATTGCAATTATCATTTTGTCCTAGTAAGTTTAGTATTCCAATACAAATTTTGGAAGAATATGCATTTTAGTTAAAATAATAATTATATGTATTTTATACACATTATGAATACTTAAATACTTGGAAAAAGAAGTAGATTGACAAAAATTAAAAGGGAAGGAGAACCAAAACTGTAATTTGATTTTAACTTTCCAAAAACATTGACTGACACTGAATTAAGAGCAAGAGACAGAGAGATAAGGTGAATATTTTTCTTAGGCCGGTCTCTCTTTAAAAAAGGGAAACTCTGACAATTATCTGCTTCATTTACTCAGGCCCCTAAGCTGAATCTTTGGCCTGAATTATGCAGTTAAGCTATCTACATTGATCAAGTGAAATGAATAAATACCACATCTCCACTTTGCTTTGTGCTTTTATAAACAAAGCTGTTTAGCTGCTTTATTCTATCTTACACAAACTGTATTATTATCTCTGCTATACCTTAAAGCCAAATCAACTTGATGCAGTGAATGATGCACTAGAATTACTATTTTATCCTCTGTTGCCACATTCTTCAGTGATTTTACCCACAGAGTGATCAAATACAGAGGGTCACTTTTGGTAGCTTTCTATTACAAAACCTCAGAATTGTGGGTCAATTCCCAGTGACATAAATGGGTGAGAGTTTCTGTATTATATCAATGTGAATGTGAAAGAATGTCATTTTTTCAAAAAAAAATCACACATTTTGTATTGTTAGGTAAAAATGAACCATAAGTCTGAATTTTCAATGCATACTAAAATTAATTTCTGTTACTTTTTAGTACCTTACTAAAGAGTTGCTCAAGGTAGTTCTCTAAGTTATTACATCAGTCAGGACAACTGTAAGGGGAAAAAAAATTCCTAAATTGCATCCATCAGTTGATGGGTAATAACCATCATTGAGTATTTTCACTTGGTAGATCAAAGACAATCTGTGACAAGAAGCCATTCAAGAATCAAAACATTGTAGAGATAATAAAGAAAATGGATTCTAGATTCTGTTTTGTAATTGCCAAAGTGTTTCAGTGAGAGGTACTTTTGATCTGTTACTATAGCCCAACCAAACAGGAAGGTGATGATAAGTAGAATTGATAAAGGAAACAGCAAACATGGGATTGTTTGTCTCTGTCTCCCAGCTAAGCAGTGGATTTGCAAACATTCTTTGACAGTGCATTTGTAATGATGTGGATTGGAGTTCTATTTATGAATTCCACTGACTGCTCTTTGTTAACCTGAAGAGAAGATAATGAGGCCTTTGAGACTATGACAAGGTGAGACTGAAGCTATAGTTCCAGGGACAATTCCATTGTTCTTGCTGTTGACCTAGTTTACTTTTGCTTTTACTTTGTCATTAGTTTACTTCCTGAAAAACTCACATCTTTCTTTTCCCTGTTTTTTCTCTTCTTCTTTCTAAAATAATTCCCTAATGCTCAGATAGTGGGGATACATATCAAAAGATGAATATAGGGTTTGAAAATGTAATTTTTAAGGTGACTTTGGATACTTTTGTACTTTGTAATTCATATATATGTAAAAAAAAGAATTTGTACAAAATAATTTTGTCATTTTGAATATAGGAAATTTCATCATGAGCCTTGTCTTTATAACATAAATCAACCAGGGGTCCTCAAACTATGGCCTGCGGGCCAGATGTAGCAGCTGAGGACATTTATCCCCCTCATCCAGGGCTATGAAGTTTCTTTATTTAAAGGCCCACAAAACTAAGTTTTTGTTTTTACTATAGTCCGGTCCTCCAACAGTCTGAGACCCCCTATTTAAAAAGTTTGAGGACTCCTGCCTTAAGCAAAATCAAATAAATGAATAAATAAAGGAAAAGAAAAAGCTTAGCAAATTTTTGGATATTTAGGATTTTTAACTTTTTGGGGGTGGGGAAATGGGAAAAGACTTCATAGGATTACAGGTTTATAATGTTATGCCATAGTTCTCTTTAACTGTCCTGACTCAGTTTCCCTGCACTAGTTTCCCTTGTCTCAGTTTCCTTAACTGTTCTGTCTCAATCTCTTTAGTTGTAAATTCCCCTCTGGCCCATTAAGAATGAGGACTATTTGCTCTAAGGTTATAAATTAGCAAGATAAACAAGAGAGTAGACCTCCTGACTCTTTTCTGTCCTCAAGAATTTACAATATCCCTCTAAAATATTCCAAGATATCTCACTGATATCTTTACTTCTTTGTATTCAGACATCCTGCCTCTGGGTTTTTAGGATTTATGGCCTCCCCCATCCTGATAGAAGTTTTCCCTTGCTTCTTACCCCTTCCTTTGTTTAGAGAAAAGGTATTTAAGAAGTTGGGGTTCCTCCATTCATTGCTGGATTCTTTGAGATAACAGTCTCCTCCAGCCCTGGGACCAACATGGATTCCTTGGTCCCAGCATACTTATCTCTGTCTGATTGGATAATTCGAGATGAGAGTCTTGTCCAGTCAATTTTACTCTCCCATGAATAAAATATTAAAAACTCTCTAATCTCTCTCCTACCTCAGTTTCTCCAGCATTACAATAACTGGGAGACACATTTGAGGTCAACCAATTCCTTTTGCAAATGAGAAAACTAAAACTCCAATGACATTGAATTGCTTAAATCACAAAGCTCAGGCAGAATTTAAAACTCTCAATCCAATTCCGTATCTACTATTCCATTGTGCCTGTTTCCTCACAGCTTAAAACACCTACCTACCTACATAAATATGTATAAACATAAACACATATACATATATGTATGTGTATATGCACATATATGCATACATACTGGAACTTGATTTTGACTTTGCAAAAATGTTGACTGACACTGAATTAAAAGCAAGGGGCAGAGAGATATGGTGAATATTTGAATATTTTCCTTAAGCTTGTCTCTTCTTAAAACTGAATTTTGTATACATATATGAATATAATATGTGAATATTATCATGTATGTATTGAAACTATTATAAAGTATCACTACCAAGGTGGAATGGGACCTTGCATAAGACATTAATGAAGATCATTTCTATATAGTTAGGAAAATGGAAGACAATTTTCTATATTAAAATGCTAATATTGGGTAAGAAGATTTCTATCTCACTGAGGTATGAAAAAATCATTTTGTAAAGTATCAGTAAAATGTAAAATTCTTTAGGCAGTGACTGTTTTAGTTTGTATTACCAGTTAATTAGACACATAATAGGTGTCTAATAAATGCTTGTTGAATTGAATTGCTGTTTACAAGTTAACTATCACTATAATCATTATCATCAAGACCCTCTAGCTTTAAATTTCATAATGCTGTGATTCTATCATTAAAAAAGTAATAAATGAAGTAAAATATTTAAAATCCAATCTTTCACTTACTTTCCAATCAAATTTCCCTTGCTTGAAATCTTTGATGAATGCCATTATCCTATATGTATAGTATGTATGTTTATCTCATCATTGAAGAACATTTGTAATTATGGAAATATTTTAGAAAGTTCTCTAGAAGTCATAGAATATTTTGTATTTTCCAAATGTATATTTATTATAAATTGCATTTCCAAAATTGATAAATAGCAATATATATTTTTACCAAGGGATATTGTAGATTCATTTTATTTTCAACTTCTTAGTTTAGACTTTTAATATCAAAAGGGGATAACCTTAATTTTGTGGGGTCTCTTTTCTTAGAAATTAAAATAGGCAAAAATAGAGGAGCATCTGTTTTGGATTCCTAGAGTTAGGACAGTACATAAGATGTTTTCCAGACCTCTAGGCTATCGTCAATTTTTAGATCCCATGATCTTTTGCTTCCCTCCCTTTTTAAATAATTCTAAACTTGATATTTAAAAATGCTCACCTTCTCCCCAAGTCAGTTAATAATTTGTGTATAACTTCTATCAAAAATGAATTTGATGATGTGAAATGTTTTTTTAAATACTGTGTGATGATTGATTTTTGCATGAATTCAAAATGGAAATAATAAGCCAATTATTCCAGCCACTTCTTAATTTAGGGAGCAGTACCAGCCATAAAGAATATGGAGCTCCCATCAATAATCAAGGCCTATAAAGTTATGCTACTAAAAGCTTATGTTCCTTAAGAGCCTCTTATCTTACTCATATATTTAAATCTTACCCTTCAAATCTCTTATCGAGGCTTATAATCTGCCCGGCACATTTGGTCCTAACTAAGCAATTCATAGTATTTATTATGACTGTAATACATTTAGCAATGCCCAACACTTGAAGCTTCGGCAACAGGCTGTCATCTCTATTGCTCTTGGGGGCTTTCCCTACGTCTTCATTCAGAATATGTGGTTTTGAGTATAGATGTTCTGATGATACAAGCTATAATCTCAGCCATTTGTGTAGCTTATTCCTCTTAGCTAGAAATTCTAAATTCTCTCTAGGACTCAGTCACTTTGGATGTTGAGATGAATCGAGTTCCTTTCTGCTTTATATCCCTTTTATCATTGTGCTTCTGCTGTCTGCCTCCAACTGACCCTCATAGCTAGAATGCTCTCTTTTCTCACTTCTGTCTCTTGTAATTTCTACTTTCTTTCAAAGCTTAAATCAAATATCATATCCCGCATGAGGCATTTCCTGATTCTCTTTTCCATTTGCCTTCTCATATTCTGCATTTGCCATTTGTGTGTATGTATATGTGTGTTTGTGCATATGTGTTTATACTTAATAAGTATACAGGTTGCCTGCCTCAACAGAATATAATTGCCTTAAAAGAAAGCTTGCATAGTGTGAGCTCCTGTAAGATGATTCATAAAGGTTTTTTGATTGATTAAGAACTAAAATGCCAGACGTTTCTTTACAGAGTAGGAAGGCTAGGAAGTGGAGAATTATTTGTAAAAAAAGAGACAAAAGAGAGATGAGCAATAATTTTAAAAATATATATAGCATTACCAAGAGAAAGAAACAAATTGAAGTTAGTTGAAATAAAAAAATGATGTTAATTCATGAAATATAAAGATGAAAGAATAGTCTTTTTCTCAAGATGTTTATTATATCTACTTTGAAGATGGCAAGCAAAAAATTATAATACTCAACATATTGTGAAATATTAGAAACCAAGTTGCTCAGAGATTCAGAAAAATCATTATAATAAAAGGTACTTCTTTTCAGAGATTTTTATTTTATCTCAGAGCATGTTCATTTTTAGAGGCATTTTCCATTTTTTTTAAATTTGGGAGGAGGGGGCTGAGTTTTTCATGACACTCAGACAACATAAATTCCACGCTTGGACATATCATCTCAGAAATTATAAATTTAGAAAACAATAATACAACAAGAGTGGTCTTTTCAAATCACTGAAAATATGAATTATATTTACTCTATATAATTTACAAAATTTTACAGAGTAAATTTTAATTATACACATACACACATACACACACAAATGAAACAAAAGATTTTACCAAATAAAGCATAATGATGCAATGAAAATTTCCACTTATATTAAAAACAACTCTACTATTTTTCAACAGTAGATACAGTCTGAAATTTTTGATTCACTTGGAATCAAAATGAGGTTTAATTCCCTGCTCTCTCTCTCTCTCTCTTTCTCTCTCTCTGTCTCTCTCTCTCTCTCTCTCTCTCTCTCTCTCTCACACACACACACACACACACACACACACACACACACACGCACGCACACAATTGGATGCTGTACTAACGGACTTTTGGGCCCTGAAGGATACTAGTTTTTAGAAAGAAAGAAAGATTGTTTTGTTTTGTTTTTTTTTGGAATTCAGTGTATTCTAATAATATAATGAATGAATTGAAAGTAGTACGGCCTAGCAAATGGAGATCTAACCTCGAAATCAAAAAGTTAAAGCCTCAAGTTCAAATTTTGACATATGCTAGCTCTATATTTTCAAGTAAGTCATTTAACTTTTCAATGCTTCTAATATATTAAGCTTTAAAATGATAAGATTCAGAAGAATTTCAGATCTACTTTTGTATAGAAATTTTTTCCAGCAAGATGAAATCATAGGACTGGTTTTTGTCTTCCTTTCCAAAGGGAAAATTACATAAAACATATATGTATTTCCAATAATTGCTTGCAAAAATGCTTGTTAATATTTATTGTTTATTGTTTATCCTTCTCAAACTAATTGAGCCTTGTTCTTTAGTCAATTTCTCTTATTAATTAAGTGGGGTTAATAGAATACTTTCATTTTTCCTAATTTTCCTCTAATTCCATAGCAAGTAACCTTAATCTTTTTTTTTTTCAATTTTGTCTGTCCTTTCCATCCTTGTAACACTATTTCCCCATTCACTTATAAATAATCTTTCATACTCAAGTCTAGGACCTTTTGAAAACAGGGTGCCTGTTTACAGTGGTGCCTGTATGGTGTCTCTGATTACTTCTGGGCCAGAAGCAAAGGCAGCAGTAGCTGAGTAAACTCTTTCAACCATGAAGACATAGTCACTCATGCAAACCATCACTTTCGTATAGAAAATAAAATTGTCAGGAGCATGTAAATATGATTGACTTACAAATGCTACTATTGTATAGACACTAACTATAATAGAATATCTGGATTTTCAATTCCCTCACATTGGCTCTGTTTTTCTTTGATGCTCTGAGCAGTGGTGAATATTGATATTTAAAAGATACCAAGTTGACATTTTTTTTTTGCCTTGTATGAACTCTCAGGTTAGTTTAAAATTGAATTCATGCTTCTGTGGATTATGTTTACTTCTAATAAAATTCAGACAAGAATAAAGGCCTTTAAAATGGTTCCAAAGTGGCAGAATTCATGATGATAAAACATATATTTGCATAATAGCCCTATCTTTATATGGAAATTTTTTTTCCAAATGGTAGAAATGAAATCTTCTTGATCCGTATAATTTAACTGAGAATCTGCTGGAATATGAAGATTATATTTTCTTAAAGTAAATCTTCCAAAATAAGTGAAGGGCCTCTGAAAAACACATTGGTATTTTGCTCAATGTGAAAATGTAACAGAAAAATATAATCATTCTGGACATTTTCAAAATATCAACAACTAAAGATCTGTTCTTTCCCACAAAGAATAGGACCCCAAGCAGCTGTTTATCTTTCCTGCAGAATGCAATCTCCCAGGGGTGGCTAATCAATACATAGGTACAGCAATCCCCCCATGGAGCTCACAGAGGAACAAGGCTTAGATAAAGATCCAAATGACATTTTAGAGCCTCTGTCAGGGATTTCATGTCAGACTCTCTGGATCTATTTTTTTTTTCCTGCTGCAATGGTAAAAATTATCTAGTATTGTTTAGGAGCAATGGAAGCAAAAGAAAGAGACAACCTTTTCTCCCTCATAAGTAAGTGTGCCCATCTGTTTGTATACAGGTAAACACATGAGTGTCTTATCTTTTTATCTGAATAAAATGCAAGCTCCATGAGGAAAGGGTTATTGCCATCTTAAACTCAAAATAAAATGATTACCATCACTCCTTGTCATCTTTATTATGGTCTAGAGACTTTGATACTCTTCCCTCTGCCCTAGAGCAGGACATTTATTTAGCCTTGGTGATTTCCACAGAGTAGGTATTGAATAAAGATTTAGAGAATAGAACAAGTTATTTTCTAAATGTCCACTATATCAAAAATCTGTGTTAGGTACTAGTGAAAATTCAAAGATAATTAAGATATGGCTATTGTCCTTGTGAAGCATACAGTCTAGTATATACAGAATTAAAATAAACAATTATAATTAGTATAAAGTTATTTAAGTTTTGCAAGGTCCGTTACAAATACTTTTTATTCTCAAAACAATTATGGAAGTAGCATCATTATGATTCCCATTTTATAGGTGGAAAAAATAAGGCAGTGATTAAATTAACTTCCCGAGTCTTACACAGCTAGTCAAGAGTCTAAGCGTCATCCAAGTCCAGTACTCTATTTTCTGCTCCATCTTGTAGTGACTAAACTATAGAAATCATTAATCAAATACTTTGTGAGTTCAAAAATTGAAACAAGGAAAATAATTTCTTCATGAGCAAGGAATCCTTCCTTAGGAGATAGTAATTGAGGTAATGACCTTCTAAACTAAAGAGTATGGATTCTGGTGAATAGGCAACAGAATTTTGAACAAAGGAGTGATATCAGATCTATTAGGTGTATATGAGGTGCTCAAGGATGATTACCATCTTCGGGGTGAGGGATACCAAACCCTTCTCAGGGCTGTTCATCTACTTCTGGTGTTTTCTCATTCAACTTTATCCTGTGGCTACAAGAAGTTGTACCATGGACAGCAGCCACACCTGGTCTTTCCAGACAGGCTAAACCAGATTAAAGGTAACTGAAAGGCTTCAAACTAAATTAAGTGGGGTGTCCATTCTAAGCATATGAAGGTCAACATAGAAGATTACAAAGTCACCCATACAGTGAGACAATTATTTTGACTTTATTCTTGCCACTGTGCTTATAAAAATTTGATAGAAAGAATGAGGCTCATGACTATGCAAGTTTGCCTCACTTGAATCCAATTGAGATCTAAGTCAAGATATCACACCCAGGTGTCCTTAATTATTGTTGCAAATGAAACAAAAATAATAAGAAAGATTAAACTGGCAGTGGCATAAAATATGATCTATATGATCAATCCTAATTAGTATCTATAAAATAATAGTCTCCAAAAAGACATGTAACTATTCTGTGATAATTTCTTCAAATATTTTGAAAGATTTTTCCCAAAATGCTTTTCTTTTTCCCAGAGGAGGATCATAGGGGAGAAATCTATGCAGGGACTTATTTATAATATTTATTAATCATCTACCAATAGAATTATTTTTCTTTTTAAGTTTCATAATAATTTGATTTTAGACAAAGGAAAAAGCCAAATAGTACCAGACATGAAAATGTCTTTCTGGCTGTTGAAGAAAGGCTAAGAGATTTTGCAGCCATTGTTCCACATCATTTCTAAAACTAACCTTCACTGTGATTGCCATCAAGGATTAGGACTAATCTACATGTCACCAGATAACTCTTAATACCTAGTTTTAATCATCCTTAACCAGAACTACCATCAAACTAGGGAAAGAGATCTAATAATATCATCGACCTTCACATAATCCTTCCAAAACTCCAAATTGTATTTTGGGAATATGAGCCACAATAACTGACTGAGTGATGGAATAAAGTTTCAAGTTAGACAACATAATTATTGTGCTGTTAAAATTCATTAATCAAATGGAGACTACATACACCTTCTTAATTATTACACATTAGAAATATAGCAAGGCTGACCTCCCATTGAAAATTTTAAAAATGATGGTCTCTCTCTGAGGAAATGGTATGTTGGCATTCAGCTGTCAGTAAGAAAAATGCTGGAAATGTATTACCACGGGGGCATTTTGTGGTAGAGTTAATTTAAGGATATGACTTGAGTGTATTTATGTGTGCATATTTGTGCATAGTACTTGGATGTTTATGTTTGTATATATTATACATATGTGTGTGTGTATATATATGTAAGTACATAATTATAAATCTTTTGCATGTATGTTGCCCTTCATTTAAACATCCAAATAACCAGTGACCTAAAATAACTTGACATTTTGTATATTATCTTATAATTATAATTTGTGTTGATTCAGATCACAAAGAATTCTGAATCTGTTTATAAATTATCTGAAACTATTAACTGAAATCAGAACATTGTTAATAAGCATATTTAATTATATTATAATTTCAAGAAATTATTGAGAAAACATGGTCCGTTAGGTGGTTCTAAATAAAGTATATATAATAGAAAGGCAACACAACATAGTGAATAGAAGGCTATTTTCATAATCTCAGTGTAAAGGGTTCAAGTTCTGTCTCTGGCACAGAATGACTACATTACTTTCTGCAAATCATTTAATATAATAGTGCTTTAGGCTATTCTTTAAGTGTATAAATTACAAAGAAGTTGTTGATCTGTACTGGCAGAGGGAGTTTCCTCACTAGGGAATTCTTAATACTAAGAAATGATTAGATACATTCTCTATTGGTATGATTGCTTAGTGAGTTGCAATAATAAAGAGTGATTCATGGGGAAAGTCTGTGTTCATAGATATGTTAATACTTTCAAATAGGACACAGATTATTTATTTACTTATTCATTTATTTATTCATTTTTATTCTGAGGCAATTGGGGTTAAGTGACTTGCCCAGGGTCACACAGCAAGGAAGTATTAAGTGTCTGAGGCCAGATTTGAACTCAGGTTCTCCTGACATCAGGCCTGGTACTCTTATCTATAGCGCTAACAAGCACCCCCCTACAATGATCATTTTTTTTATATGAAACTATCAAAATATTAACCGAATAAAGCCAACAACAACAACAGCAATGGTAATGATATCATTATATATGCATAAAATAATATTATATATATAGCATATATATATATCATTATCATATAATGATAACAATAATAATATCGTGTGTTCTGCCAAAACAGACAAAGCTTTGACATAATTTTTTTTAAAAAGATGTAATGAAAATCAAGGCTTCTCCAGTCTTTTCATACCTGCCTTCTATATACTGAGTATCTCTGAAAAAGTCCTCAATCAACTTTCTAAGACTCTAAATAAAAGAACAGTTACAATATACATTTTTAAAAGGGAAGCTTCTCACTGGGGAAGTCTGTCCACAAAATAACAGTTCTGGGGCCCTTATTTATCCTGCCCTTTCCATCTCTTCATATTTATTAAGACATAAATTTTAGAAGTTAAAGACATGGTCCAAAAGATCCAAAGAGATGCTCCAAATCATTCATTTCACAAATGGAGAACTAAGAGGACCTATCTAATGTAATGTAAAGTAACTAGAATGACAAGTTCCCCCTCATTCTCCAATGTTCAAGTTTATACATCTTTCCATTAGCGCAGGCTATTTCCCCAAAGAAGTCCCTTATTTGCTTATTATTCCATTAGCAGCCTATTTTTAATTTTTTTTCAAAGTGCTAGTTTGAGTGATAATGTATTAATGTTTCTCTTTCTCCCCACCCATACAATATGCCTTTTAGCACTGGTGGTCTATATATGATCCATTAACTTAATGGTCTAATTGTACTGATAAGAAGTTTTGCAAAGATGGCCAGCTACAAAGAAAAAATACTTTGAGTCAGATGAACCTTTCAGTGTTCCTTAAATTACATTAAACAAGTGGATCTCTAGTCTTCGGTATGCTGTAACAACAATTTTGTGTTTTGTCCTTATGGATTGTAAAGAAAATATCCATTTTAGTCTTCTTTTCTAAAATAGAAGGAAATGGAATAAAGACACAGGAACTTCTTATAAAGGATTTTTTTTTGCCTTTTCTTAATTAATTTATTTTTATATATTTTTTTCATTTATTTAAAGATTTTTCTTTTCAAAAATTTTTTCCCTCTTTTCCACTGCTCCTTCTAGATGGCAAATAATACAATATATATTAAACACATCCGATTCTTTTATACACATCAGATCAAAAAAGAGAAAAACAAGAAAAAAAATTCAAGCAAATAACAACAAAAAGAGTAAAAATGCTATGTTGTGATCCACACTCAGTTCCTGTAAGTCTTCTTTTTAGTTGCACATGGCTCTCTTAATCACAAGACCATTGGAACTGGCTTGAATCAACTCATTGTTGAAAAGAGTCACATCCATCAGAATTGATCATTATATAATCTTGCTATTGTTTTGTATAATGCTGTGTACAATGATTTCCTGATTCTGCTCATTTCACTCAGCATCAGTTCATGTAAGTCTCTCCAGGCCTCTCTGAAATCATCCTGCTTATCATTTCTTATAGAATGATAATATTCCATAACATTCATATACTATAACTTATTCAGCATTTTTACAATTTATGGGTATCCACTCAGTTTCTAGGTTTTTGCCACTACAAAAAGGGCTGCCACAAATATTTTTACATATGTGGATCCCTTTCCCTCCTTTATGACCTCTTTGGGATACAGGCCCAGTAGAAACTCTGTGGGATCAAAGGATATCCACAATTTGATAGCCCTTTGGGCATAGTTCCAAATTGCTCTCCAGAATGGTTGATTCACAGCTCCAAAAACAATGCATTAGTGTCCAGTTTTCCCACATCCCCTCCAATATTTGTCATTATCTTTTTTCCTGTCATCTTAGGCAATTTGAGTATGTGTAGTAGTATCTAGAGTTGTCTTAATTTGTATTTCTCTCATCAATAGTGATTTAGAGCATCTTTTCATGTGATTAGAAATAGTTTTAATTTCATCTGAAAATCGTCTCTTCATATCATTTGACCATTTATCATTTGGAGAATGGCTTGAATTCTTATAAATTTGAGTTAATTTTTATATATTTTTTTCATTTATTTAAAGATTTTTCTTTTCAAAAATTTTTTCCCTCTTTTCCACTGCTCCTTCTAGATGGCAAATAATACAATATATATTAAACACATCCGATTCTTTTATACACATCAGATCAAAAAAGAGAAAAACAAGAAAAAAAATTCAAGCAAATAACAACAAAAAGAGTAAAAATGCTCTGTTGTGATCCACACTCAGTTCCTGTAAGTCTTCTTTTTAGTTGCACATGGCTCTCTTAATCACAAGACCATTGGAACTGGCTTGAATCAACTCATTGTTGAAAAGAGTCACATCCATCAGAATTGATCATTATATAATCTTGCTATTGCTTTGTATAATGCTGTGTACAATGATTTCCTGATTCTGCTCATTTCACTCAGCATCAGTTCATGTAAGTCTCTCCAGGCCTCTCTGAAATCATCCTGCTTATCATTTCTTATAGAATGATAATATTCCATAACATTCATATACTATAACTTATTCAACATTTTTACAATTTATGGGTATCCACTCAGTTTCTAGGTTTTTGCCACTACAAAAAGGGCTGCCACAAATATTTTTACACATGTGGATCCCTTTCCCTCCTTTATGATCTCTTTGGGATACAGGCCCAGTAGAAACTCTGTGGGATCAAAGGATATCCACAATTTGATAGCCCTTTGGGCATAGTTCCAAATTGCTCTCCAGAATGGTTGATTCACAGCTCCAAAAACAATGCATTAGTGTCCAGTTTTCCCACATCCCCTCCAGTATTTGTCATTATCTTTTTTCCTGTCATCTTAGGCAATTTGAGTATGTGTAGTAGTATCTAGAGTTGTCTTAATTTGTATTTCTCTCATCAATAGTGATTTAGAGCATCTTTTCATGTGATTAGAAATAGTTTTAATTTCATCTGAAAATCGTCTCTTCATATCATTTGACCATTTATCATTTGGAGAATGGCTTGAATTCTTATAAATTTGAGTTAATTATTTATATATTTTAGAAATGAGGCCTTTATCAGAACCCTTGAATGTAAAAGTGTTTCCCAGCTTATTGATTCCCCTCTAATCTTGTCTGCATTGGTTTTGCTTGTACAAAATATTTTTAACTTAATGTAATTAAAATTATCTATTGTGTAATCCAGTTCTTCTTTGGTCACAAATTCCTTCCTTCTTCACATATCTCTCTGAGAGATAAACTATTCTATGTTCTTCTAATTTGCTTATGATATTCCTAATGAAAATGAGTGAAATTCATGACTAGATTTAAGGATTAGATCTGAGACATAGAGATCTGAAGACCAAGGAAAGAAGTTCCCAATATTTCAATGGCAGTGAAAGCAGATGCTGGAGCACCAATGACAACAACAAAATATTTAAAAAAAAAAAGATAGAAAGATGACTGTCTGATGAAGCTTTATAAATAGCTGAGTAAAGAAAAAAAGTGAAAAGGAAAAGAGAAAAGAAATGTCCAAAGTGAATGCATAATTTCAGAAAATAGCAATAACAGATAAGAAAGCTTTCTTAATTGAACAATGCAAGGAAATTGGAGCAAACAACAGAATGGGAAAGACAAGATCTCTTTAAGAAAATGAAAGATATCAAGGGGAAGTTTCATGCAAAAATGGGTTGTGACAAAAGGAAAAGAAATGTAGAGATTT
Organism: Antechinus flavipes; assembly: GCF_016432865.1. Taxonomy (NCBI): domain Eukaryota; kingdom Metazoa; phylum Chordata; class Mammalia; order Dasyuromorphia; family Dasyuridae; genus Antechinus; species Antechinus flavipes. The sequence continues at coordinate 21,646,768 of NC_067403.1, read as the reverse complement.
AACAGAAGCAGAAGAGATTAACTATAGTTAATACACAATAATAAAACACAAAAGAACTAAACAAGAAAGGCCTTAACTTTACTGATAATCACAATCTTGTAGTCATTGACCTTGAGCTGGAAACCCTAGACAGTGAAATCAAGTAAGCCTCGGGGAGCTTTGGCAACAAAGGGATTAGCGAAGGTGGTGAAATTTCACCTGAGCCATGCAAAATCTTAAAAGATGATTCTATTAAAGTGCAGAGTTCAATGTGCAAACAAATTTGGAAAACTCAACAACAGCACTGGACTGCAAAAAATCAGATTTCATCATAATCCTAAAGAAAGGTAATGTTAAGAAATGTTTGAATCAGCAAACAATTGTACTCATTTGATGTGCCAAGATGTTGCAAGCTAGGCTTCAGTATGTAAATATAGAATTACCAGAAAGTCAGGCTGATTTTTTAAAGAAGAGAAACTAGAGACCAAATTGCCAGAATTCTCTGGATTATGAAGAGAGCAAAAAAAAAAAAAAATTCCAGGAAAAAAAAAAAGAAAAAGAAAATGAACTTCTTGCCACAACAAAATGTGGCAAGTGCTCAGAGATATGAAATTCAGATTATTTTACTGGTCTTCTGAAGAACTTATATATAGACCAAGAAGCAACAGTGGAAATCAAATATGGAACAACTTATTGGTTTAAGACTGGAATGTATTACAAGGCTTTATATTGTCACCTTATTTATTTAATCATATGAAGAATAAATTATGGAAAATGACAGGTTAGGTGAATCAAAAGTCAAAATTAAGGTTGCTGGGAAGAATGTCAGCAATCTCAGATATGCAGATTTTACTGCTCTCATAACAGAAAGTGAGAAAGAGTTTAGAAACTTGATAAGGTAGAAAGAGTTTAAAAACTGGCTTGAAATTTAACAAACACACACACACACACACACACACACACACACACACAATATTGGCAACTGGTCTTCAATAACTCCCAGATTACAACAGAGATGAGAGTATACTTCCAACATTACCAGCCCTCTCCTCTTACGTGCTCCCTTCATGTTGGATCTTCCTTCCAGTCCCCATTTTATGAAATAATTCTCCTTTTAGCTTTTTTTTTTTTACCCAATTTTGTTTTTTAAAATTACCCTATTATACACAATTCAGTCCCAGTTTTTCTTTCAAACTATATTTATAATATGACAATTTGGAAATACTGATCTATAATAGTAAATGATTTGACCTTAATGAGTGCCTTATAATTAGTCTTTAATATTTTACTTCTCATAGTTTTTTCTGAATATCTTATATTCAATTTTTCATTATGTTCTGGCCCTTTCAGCAGTATTTCAGTTCTTTTTTTTTTCTTTCATTCAGGATTATACTCAGCTTTTCTTGGAAACAAGCTCAGGTCTTTTGTTCTTCAAAATATAATGTTCCAAGATCTATGGTCATTTTCATATAGAAGCTGCTAGGTCTTGTGAAATCCTGATTGTAGGCTTAGCATGCTGTGATCCATGGAATTACAAAAAAAAAAAAATAGACTCAACTGAATGAATGAACAAAAAGAACAAGAAAGGCCTACAAATAATCTATAGTTTTAGTTTCAAAACAACAACATATATCATTAAATTGATGATTCAATGAACTCACAAATAAAATAGAGAATAATTTATAAAGTTCTCAGGTTCTAAAAATGTTGTCTTATATTCTGAAGAAAAGAAAATCCAGGAGTTATACATTAAATGCTTTTAAGCCATAAACATAATTATACCTCATTTAGAGAATAGATTTTCATGTTGTTTGACCTCTTTACAAAAGTATGATTTATATTGTCAATACAAGGATGATAATGTAGGTGTATTGCTTATTGGGCACTTCAAAATATGCTCCTAGTTGCTTGCACAGAAAATCATCAAGCTAATTCAGTAACAATACACTTTAGAAAATCATAATAAATTCCTAAAACATCAGACGCAGCATCCATTGACTTTTTCTCTTAATCTTTTCCTAAAAATCTATACAATTAATTCACTGACTTTTAGAAATATTTATTAAACAACTATTTTGTGTTAGAGAAGATTCTGGGTATCAAAACTGTGAAGACAAAATTAATTTTAAGATATATAGAGATTATAGCAAAATCAAACAAAAACTGCAAATTTGCATTTAGAGATTTTCACTGTAGCTATCTAAATGGGTTATAGAAATTTTGACCTACTTATTTTTAATGGTTTAGGAAGATAATTCTAATTTATTTCCAGGTTATTTTAGTTTCTTGTTAATAGTAAACATTAAAATTACTACTTTATGGTCATTGAAGTATTTAAGTGTGGTATTATCAATTTGTATAAATAGATGTTTGAGAATTTAGGTTTAGTGGGTGAACATTTGGGTGCTCAAATATAATTTTCTAAAAGACCTCATGTGGTATTTTAGATTGAGAACTAAAAGAAGATCTAGACTCATGACTTTTATAAACATCTTTATTTATGTGGATCAAACTGGAATCGATTAAGGGGAGTATTGGAATTGGAAATATTTCTATTTGTTGTGCGGGTTTTTTTTTTGGGGGGGGGAAGGGAAGAAGTATTCCTCAAATCTCAAAATTCATGTTATTGTGTAAATATATTATGATTTTAGCTCAGAAAATATATTTTTGGAAACCAAAAAAGTCTACTTATTCTTTTTTGGACCTTTTATTATAAGCAACAAAAAAGTTCAGCATATAAATATGTGTTATATTACCATGAATTTCAGCAAGGAAATTTACCAAACTGTCTTCAAAATGTTTCTAACATATAACAGATGTAATCCAAATGAGACCTCAGAGTATCTCTCAGTTCCTAAGAATTCTGTTTGTTTTAAAATAGTAAAATACAACTTAAGTACCCACTTTAAATTAATGATGCTCAATATAATAAATTCTGAGAAAAGAAAAATGAGGTAAAGAAAAAAATTTGTTTCATCACATATTTAATTCCTACTCACCTAATGTTCCTCTTTTTTTTTCCAGATTTAGAAATGAGCCATTCCTGTATTAGTTCCAGTAGAAGTAACATCAGTAGAGATTGAATAGAAGGGATCTTTACATGAAGCTAAGCAAAGTAGACAAGGGAGTGGCTGAAGAAAGAAACCACAAATTAAAATCAGAAAATGAATGTCACCATGAATCCATTAGAGATTTAAAATAAGCACATAGTTTCCTCTGAGTTGATATAATACAAAGATAAGGAGAAAATCTGGCTACGAAATCTTAATCCCACAATATATGACATCTTAAATCTCATATAAGTTTTAAAAATTCTGCAAGTTTTAGAATCCAAAAGAAGATCCTATTCCTTAAAATATATCTTTCTATTTATGTAGACTCAACCTTGATCAGATTCCTGATTTGATCACTGACTTGTCTAATAAATGGCTCTTCCTATTGTCTTCCCTATACAATTTGCTTGAGAACTCTCTACACCCCTATTTTGCCTCTTAATTATATGTCCCTGTGCATTGCTCTCTAATTAATATGTGTGAGTCTCCCTGATATTTTATAAACTTTGAGAGAGCAAAACGCATGCTACATAAAACTTTCTCTAATAGTGCCTTCACCCAAAGGAATAATTCTCTAGAAATGGCCTTTAAGGTACTCTAATAGATCAAAGATGCCAAGTACTTTGGGGCAGAGGGAATCTGGCAGACAATTTCAATACACACCACATGGGTCTACCATGGTTAGAAGTCATGCAAATAGCAGCCAAGAATACTAGCCAAGGGACAAACTAGAGATTTGAGGAACTTACTTTCTGTTCTTAAAAAAAGATCCCATTACCTACTGATAAAAGTTTTATAGTTCTTCTTATTGTTGTTGTTTTTCTTGTTATATTTGTCTTACTAATCAAAAAGTTCCACTTAGGTCAATTAGTTGAAGCAGTCATAGGGTCAGTGCTCTTTGGGTAGATGGCAGGAATATAAGTATTAGGGCAAAAGATAATGAGAAGGGAGTTAGGAAAAACACAGGAATGGCCTTGCAATTTAGATGCTTTACCATTAAAAATTAGAGATTTGGAGATAGTCTTGTGATGTTACTCAGTGTTCAATATTTAAATGGAGAACTGGAAAGGATCTGAGATGATCTAGTCCAACTTCATATTATAAAGCATGACACTGGGGCCCAGACGTCCCATGTTAAAGTGACAGCTGGAAATCAAGCAGACTCTAGAGACACTGTCCATTCCACTACATGATGCATCTTTCCTCATTCCATTTTTACCTACTTTCTTTTTTTCTTCCTAGGATTAGTTCTCCAATTTTCCTTCCTGGTTTTCTCCATTAAACCCTGTCAGAGTTGGGCATGTCCACAGGCAGACTTTGATTGCAAGTCACAAGCTATGTAATACCCCTTATGGTCTTTTAATTGCCTACATGAGAGCAATCAAACATATCAGCTAGAACAATCAAATCTATCAGCTGGAAACCTTCCTTCACTCTGAGTGAACAGACCAGTTCAAACAGTGTTTCTTTGAAATATCTTGCTTGGGTAGTTTAGTTCTGTTTTAAAGAACCCATATGTTCTGACCAAGTGAACCAATCTGTACCCGGAATCGGAGCCTATGATGTTGCTGTAACACTTGTCACCAACAATGCAATGGTGACCATAGCCTATGTGTTCATCTTTTCTATTTAACTAAGTGGATTAATATGAAAATCAATCTCTGATGATCCCTTAGGGAAAAATCTTTTTTAAAGTATCAAATGGTTTCTCAGTCAATTATCACTTAGCTTTCTTCACTCTGTGGTTGTTTTACTTGTTTATCTTTTACTCTAACCATTAGAAAGAAATGTCGTCATACATTTTCAATTTTTTTTCCAATATTAGAAATTAAATTGAATTCCAGAGATATGACCAACTAACTCCAGTAAATAATTGGTACATGGCTGCAAAGATAATGTTCCCACAGAGTTATTATAAATGAAGTTTTCATTTATAATAAAAGTCCTATAGGAATGCAAAGTTCCTGCTTCCAGGAATGCTATCTTATTTACAACTCTAGCTTCTAGTAAAGTGAATTGCATTTGTGGACATTAAGAAAACTTTGTCAGTTTTCTTATGTGGCATGACAAATATGCAAACATGTTTAGAAGAATTCCCCATGTTTAAACTATATTGAATTGCATGTTGTCTATGGGAAGGGTTAGCCAAGAGAAGAGGGAAAAATTTAGAATACAAGGCTTTGCAAAGGTGAAAACTGAAAACTTTCTTTGCATGTATTTGGAAAAATAAAAAAGCTATAAAAAGAAAAAATGTTTATTAGAAAGGAAGAAAAGAAAGAAGGGAAAAAAGAAAAAAGAAACAGAGAGAGGGAGCGATAAATGGAAGGAGGGAAGGAGGAAGAGAGAAGTAATTTTGGTATCTCCTATTTAGGGAATTTCAAGAGGCTGAAATTGTTAATTATACATATACATTTATATGAAACATATATATATGCATATATACACATATGTAAACATATATTATTCATTATGAATATGAATGGCAAAAGTATTGGCAATTATTTCTTTTTTTATTGTCTTTTAGTAACATGTGACTATCTAGCTCCTAGGAACAAAACACTCAATTAAAACTTTAGATTTCTAGAGCAGAGCTAGTCAAATTTTCCTGCATAATAACAGTTTGGTATATCTATCTCACAATGACATATAGATATGCCGACATTTTCATGAGGAACTTTCAAGGACTTCCTTCATACTATTCATCCTATATGACTTGTACATTGCAATGATCATCCACAATTAGAAATGTAATTCCCCATTCATTTTCTATCTCCAGATTTATGAGAAGTCCCAGAATGTTAGGATTGACCTAATGCTGTCAGAGACTAGTTTATTACACATGAAATTCATGGGTTTTGATCCAGAAACTATAGACATATCCATCATATCCAACCCCTGTCTCTGTTAGGCTAGTAATATAATGTTAACTGGATGAATTCACATTGTACTGTGACCCTTCTCTAAATCAGAAAAAAATAAATTCCTTTGACTACAGACAACTCAGGACCTATGGTACAGGGCACTCTTCATAATAAGATTAGTTAGATTAATGAGCATCTTCCTATAGTAGCTTTGGTAGTTACATGTGAGAGACCCTTAAACTCAGTTCATAATGTAATGAGCACCCAGCAGATGTGTAAAGAGAATCTAGCTCAATCTAATAGGATCATCAAGGTTAAGAAGAGATAGAATCAAACAATCCTAGAAATGGAAATATTGAGTGAATGCAGAGTGTGGAAAAATCAGGCTTATATAGCAACACTGGAAACTGGAAGATTCATGATCATTGTGAAAAGCAAACATTTAATGAAAGTTTTCTTCTCTTTTCCCTATGATCTCTATTTGTTCTTCTGTTTCCTCTACTACCTCTATTTGTTCTAAATTTCCATAATTTAACTTTTAAAAAAGTTGTCTTGTTATGGTCTCCCCAAAGTTGAAATTTATGTTTAATTTAAATATTCATTTATAAGGTAGAAAAATAAAACTTCTAAGTTTGGGAAAGATGAGTACACATGTGGCAGCTATAAATTTCAAAAAATATATATGTACCTAGAATTGGAGGTAGTTATAATTTTTAAAAAGTCATAAACTGAACTAAAGGAAATAAATATAAAATCTGCATTATTATCCAGCTGCATAAATAATCCACAGAAAATGCTTAATAAATATGTATTCAACAGAGTAGTCTTAAACATAACCACAGAATATTAAAGTTTTTCAAAGTATATCCTATACTTCCTATGATATGTTATAACTAACATATCATAACAAATCTAAAGTAAGATAGCATTAACATAATTATATTAAAACATGTCCAAATGTGTTATCAAACACATTAAGAAGATTAAATATAATGCAGGAAATAGTAAAAGTAAAAATTACTCATTATTTGCATAATACTACCCAACAAAGTTCATGAAAAGATTCTAATAGCCTGCTCTGATCTTGATCGAAACATCTCTATTTTGAAGGGCAATTCTCAATACCACCACAATTAGATAGAAATATGCCTTAACTAACTTCTTTTAATCTAATTCTGTGTTCACAAAAGAACCTTCTGATCTCTTATTTAGTTTTCTGAGAAGATTCCCTTAGTAGGAAAGCTTTGCTGTCATACTAATTGGCATTGGTTATCTTCGAAGATGTCTACCCATTCTTACAAAGCCTTGCTCAACTCCATATTCTCCAGGAAATTTGCACGCACTACTAGGTGAGCTTGGAGACAAACTTTACCTATTAAAGAAGTCCAGATAAGAATGTTTTAGATCAGGGTTTCTTAATCTTTTTCCATGTCACAGACTTATATCAGTTTGGGGAAGACTGTGAACACTTTTTTGGAATTGTGGCATTTTTAATAACAGTTGAAGGAAATGCTAGATTTCTGTTAGAATTTAATGAAACAAATATACACACATATGCACACATATATTATATATATTTCTATGTATACACATATGTGTATGTTATATATTCTGTATATAAATATATATAATATATAAACACACACATGAATAAGTACATATATATTGTTCAATCCAAGTTCATGGCCCTTGTGAAATCTAGCAGTTAGAACTGTAGCAAGTGTATCTCTTTTGGGAAAATAAAAGATCTATAATACAATTCATTTGGTTCATTGTTATCTAACTGTTAATGTTGGCAAAATACTGTTGAATTCTTTTCCCTAAGCTGCCAGGAAGAAAAAAAATAAAGGCTTATCAAATTAAAAAAAAAATCTATCCATAGATTTCACAGACCCCAGATTAAGAACTCTTGGTCTATATGGTGATTGTCCTAGAAGATATTTTATAGCTTCTTCAACATGGAAGATGTATCATTGAAGGATAAGACAGAAATACTGAGAATGTTGACTTTGGAGATTAGTATACTTAGAAAACATGTGTTTTATTTGATTTATGTTTGCCTTTTTTTCTGCTTGGGGAGAAGGAAGAACTAGGAGAAAAAAGGTAGAAGTTACAAAGAGGCATATATATTTCCTTAAGTGTCATATAAAAATAATCTTTTAACCATTAAAACTATCTTGTAGTGCAACATTTTCTTTTTGGATGTGAGTTCCCTGTCACTGAAATTATTTAATTGGAGGTCAGATGACTTTATCAAGTCAGAAACTTATCAGGAATATAGGATCAAATTTAACTAAATGAGATTGTAATGAACTTTGAGATTCTGTGATTCTATATGTCTCAATATGAATTACAATGATTTTAAAATTAATCTCATGAATTTTTTTTATTATGAACTAGTTCTTGTGAATACAATCACATCTTAATAGACTAGTTTGAGTTTCTGATGTCTAAAAATTTAGCACACTGGTGACCTTACTTCAATGGATTAAGCCAATTGGAGTCATCCCTTCTACCCTGTTCGCTTTCTTTCTATGTCTCTGTCTGTCAGTCTTGTAAGTACATCATACCCATTTATTTTTAAAAATTTTCTTGCCTCATATTCATATTTTTTCATGTTATTAAAATAAATTCATACCATTTCCTATATTTAGGGACAGAAATGAACCATACAAATAAAAATAAAGAATAATTGTCTGGGCATGAGCACAATATAAAGAGATTTAAAAATAAATGTTGAATTTGGAAAGACAAATATAGTTTTCATTCCCTTTGGTAGTGAGGATTTCTTCACCAAGTATTTTTTCCCACCCATGAGGTTTCAGATTAAGATCAAAATAAAACAAAACACTTATATGGATTCTTCCCATTAAACTTAGTTCTTAACAGCCATAATCTTTATTCAGGAGTAAATATAATAGAATCTTGGAGAGGAGTCACAGGAAATCATTTTCAATGAACATTCTTTAGTGTCTACTCTGTTTAAGTAACTGAGATCCTTTTGAATAGTTATCTTTTTTTGGCCACTAAAATATAAAACACCCTTTGCTCAGAAAGTCTCTAGTCATCAGGAACTCCTCTTCAATACTTGATATTCTAGGTCTTAAGAGTTCTTCATAGATAACTTTAAATTCTCTATATTGGGATGCACTGTTGGCTTTCTTCAGAAATACAAGTAGTGCATGAGAAAAATTATCCAGCATCTCCTGCCTATTTCTGAATTTTCTATTTGGAGATTAGCCAGAAAGCTGCTCTTTTGGTGGCCTAGATCCTCTTAAGAAATCAGTGGTATGTGGATAACAAGTATTCCTCCAGGGTCTTTGGATTCTTATAAGACACAAGAAGGGAACTGCTAGAGAGATTAACAAAGTACCTAGTCAAATGAAATGGGGCATTTGTGATGAGTTAACAATATATACCTTTTCTCATACTATTGATGGAAGCTACTTATCTTTTTATGTTGACAAATGTCGTTTAGAGAGATGGGCGAAAATGGGCTAAGGCTATTTTGTGTTTCTATTGTTATTTTAATGTAGAGAATATCATTTCGCCTGTGAGTTGACAAAATGACTGATTTTTAATACTTCTTACCTGCTTTTTAATTTGATAGGCTATCACAAATTTGGAAATCACAAATGTCCCCAGCTACTAGAGGTTCAATTCATTTCTACAAATATTTATTTAGTGACTTCTCTGTTGTTGGTATAAAATAAAGTCATTTTCAGTTACTGATCTTAGAGACATTCTAATCACTAATTTCTTATGTAAGAGAAATTCCAATAATTCTTTGCACTTGGTAAAAACAGGGTCCTGCAGGATGGATCAAATTATTGAAGCACAATGACAGCCAGTTTCCATCTTAGGTAACATAATGGATTATAATATAGTTGGGATTCAAAGGAGATTTCAAAAAAGGTTGGAGTTCTACACCAATGTTGAGAGGTGTCTCAAAATAATTTTCAGACTGGGATCTATTTGTAATTCAAGGGACAAAATTTATTATAATTATGTCAATGAAAGTGGACTAAATTTCAAAAGAATTTAGCAACCCACCAGGAGTGAGAAGATAAATTCGTAAGAAAAAAATGATCAGGTGCTTCATGTCACTATATGTTCATTTTATGACTTAGAGGTAGAATTGAGGAGTGATCATATAGGTGGTATTAAAGAGTATGAAATTCTCTACTTTTCCAAAATGGTAACCCTCACTGAAAATGTTTATAATATTTCATTTTTCCAACACTCGCAAATATACTTTTTAATATTCACTCCTGAAAAAACATTGTGTTTCAATTTTTTCTCCCTCCTTCCTTTTCAGCCCTCCTACCCAAGATATTAAGCAATTCCATATAAGTTACACATGTTCGATTCTAAACATACCTCCACATCCATCATGCTGTGCAAGAAAAATCAGATCAAAAGTGAAAGGGAAAAATGAGAAAGAAAAAAAAGCAAACAATCACCACAAAAAAATGTGAAAATACTGCATTTTTATCCATATCCAGTCTCCATAGCCTTCTTTGGATGTGGATGCCAACTTTCATCACATGTCCATTGAACATGGCACTGAATCATTGAGAAGAGTCAAGTCCATTACTGCCAATCTTTACATAATCATGCTGTTACAGTGTACAATACTCTGCTGGTTCTGTATACTTCCTTGAGCATTAGTTCATGCAGGTCTTTCCAGGATTTTCTGAAATCAGCCTGCTCATTTTTTTTTTTTATAGAACAATAATATTCCATAACATACATATATTGTAACTTATTCAGTCATTCTCCAATTGATGGCTTTCACTCACTTTCCCAAGTCCAGTTTCCTACTACAAACATTTTTTTTTTCTACTTGTGGGACCTTTTCTCTTTATTAGGACCTCTTTGGGATATAAACCATGTAGTGAGACTGCTGAACCAATTTTATGGCTTTTGGGGTAGTTCTAAATTGCTCTCCTGAATGGTTGGATCATTTCACAATTTCACCAACAATGTTTTAGTGTCCCCATTTTCCCACATCCTCTCCAACATCTATCATTATCTTTTTGTGTCATCTTAGTCAATTTTAAAAGTGTGAAGTGACACCTCATGGTTGTCTTAATTTTCATTTCTCTAATCAATAGTTACTTAGAGCATTTTTTTCATATGACAAGAAATTACTTTAATTTCTTGATCTGAAAATTATGTATTTATATTCTTTGGCCATTTGTCGATTGAGGAATGACTTATATTCTTATAAATTAGACTCTGTTCAGTATATATTTTATAAATGAGCCTTTATCAGAAACATTGGTTGTGAAAATTGTTTCCCAATTTTCTGCTTTCCTTCTATTTTGTTTGCATTGGTTTTGTGTAAAAATGAAAAGTTGAACAGCACAGCTAGCTTTTGTTTGGTGATTTTTATGAGAGGGAGGAGGACTTTGTATATTATCCAAGGATAGAAATAATACCTACCAGGTGATCCTGACAGGGACCTATCATTCAAGTAGTGATTTCAGTGGGGCACCAGATTATAGTTGTTTGGCTGAGGCTCTGAAACATGACCGGGGTCACTTGGAGTCCCTGGAACATAAGTAGTGGAATCACTTGGGCTCTGGGATCTGATATGTCACTTTCATCAGGCCCAGATAACAAATAGAAGTACAAATGGAGACCTGACACTTAATTTTAATGAAATCCATAAATTCTACTACAGAAAATGACATGGATAAAAAGATCCTCTCTGTCTCCCTCTCCTCTCCTCTCTTCTCATCTCCTCTCCTTTCTTCTCTTCTCTTTTCTTTTCTTTTCTCTTTCTCTTCCTCCCTTTTCTCCTCCTCTTTTTTCATTCTTCTCTTTTTTCCCACCAATAATTATTTATTCATATCCATAATGTGCAATGTACTTTACTAGGTGCTCAATTCATAAGCACAAAAATAAAACAGTCTTGATCTTTAAGGAGCTTATTTTTTTTGTATATACATGTATACTTTTTTATCTGATTTTTCTTTTGTGCAGCAAGAAAATTGTATAAATATATTTATGCATATTGAATTTAACATATATTTTAACATGTTTAAGATAAAAAGAGGGGGAAAAAGAAAATTTAAAGTCCAGGAGTCTCTCAATGAACTCTAAAATCCTTTCTTGCTCTAAAACACTATCACATTTTATGGCATTACAATTCATTAGTAAGATACTGTTTTTATATTAACAAATACCAATCACAATAATTAGATTATGTTGAGGAAAAAGAACTTGAATTAGAAAAGGATTTGACTTGAAGCTCCCATAAGGTGCTCTTTGTTGTGGAGCAATTCTGTCAATAAGCCAAAATTGGAGAATATGCTGGGTGTGCAAGGCAGAAGAGAAAGAGACCTTGATCTCAGAAAGCCTGGAGTCGCATCCTAACTTTTTGCTAATCAATTTTGTGTCTTTGGGCAAAATTACTTTTCACTTATTTATCTATTTAGCTTTCCATCTATCTGTCTGTCCATCTATCTGTTTCTCAATCTATTTTGCATTTGTTAGAGAGACAATATCAGGATGAATTTATTTCCCTTTGGTTTTCACTTATTCTCTAAGTAAATGTACATTTTTCCCTTAAAGGCTTGTGCTTAAATAGAGGTCACAATTTTTCATGGAGATCAGTTTTCACAGAAAAAAAAAAAAAGGATTCACAAAGTCCCAGATACATGATTTCTAAAGGACCTTAAAAAGACAATTAATATTTCCTCTTTAAAATTCACCATAGTTAGGTAGAATAGCATACTTGTGATTTCCTGGCCACTGGGGGGCAGATGAGGCAATGAACATATAAGAGGTCAAGGAAAACGTACTAGAAAAGGCACCAGGAACATACTTTCCCAATTTCCCTATGTTGGTAAGATCAGCCCTCTCTCTTACTACTCTGTGGTTTTTCTGCTTAATGAGTTCTCTACATCTATAATTGAAGTTAATATTACCTATTACTTTCTAAAGAGAGTTAAACTACCCAATTATTACACATATTATTTGGTTTGACTAGTTATGAAAATCCCTGTGTGTGATATTTTATTTCATCTGACCATACTTTTATTTCTTACTGTGTAAAACATATATGATACTTCTGAGTAAAAGTGACTCATTAAATTAATAACAGGCATAGGAAATTCTCCACTTCAGAGAGCAATTGCCTTCTGCTGGTTTTAAAAATCAAAACATCAAAATAGTGTTTTAAATACAAAGTGTATTAATGATACTAAATGGAATGTTTATAGTGATAAGACTATGTGTGGAGCTTAACTCTCCCCACTTGGAGTCACCAGACTGATCTGCAGAAAACTGAAAAAAATTACAATAAAATTATTTCTTTCATCTATTCACACACACATAATACTCAGGAATATAAATATGCATGTACACATTTATATATTTAAATATATTACATTTGTGACTATATAAATGAATTTTCCACAGATTTTGCTATTTAACTCTAATATTTAAGGATTATTTTAATCATAAGCATTTACATTAATATACACATTTCTTAGAAAGGAGATTTGATTTAAAAGAAAGAGACTCTACTGAATTTTATGTCTTGAAGAACTGACTTCAAATCCCCTTTCTAATACTTGCTAGCTAATGGGAGCATGAATATCAAGTAATCTCTCTGAGACTCAATTTGCTCATTTGTCAAGTGGAGATATAAATATCTGTAAAACCTACCTCTAAATGTGGAACAAATGAGATGACACATGTAAAACACTTTGCAAAATTAAGTATACTATTTATATGTCATCTAACATAATTTTATTAAATAAATAAGGAGACCTTATTAATTTGTTATAATTATAATTATATGGTACATTATCTATAATTATAATTATATAAGTATTAATTTAAAATGAATATAGGCTATCATTTAATGATTTGTGAATAATTCAAGGATGTGTTTTCATCAGTATAGAATAGATAACCTTTTCTACAATTGTAGATCCCCAATCTCTAAGATTTAGGATGTGGGCTTTGGGAGCTGCTCTGTGTGATAATTCATCCCGTGGAGCAAAATCAATAATTAGGTTCTCTGAGCTGTATTAGACTATATCTAAATATTATAGCCACCACCAGTTCATATTCAAAGGCTTTCCTATTCTATAGCCGATAATGCCCCCCATATTACTAAAGTTATTCTCAATTCAGAAAACATTTATCAAGTGCTTACTATGTGCTGGATACTCTGATAAGCATTGGGGATACAAAAATACGTGGAAGGACCTGCTCTCAAGAAGTTTACAACCTAATGGAAGAGCTTAAAAGCCATGTCATGAAGACAATTGATTTAAGAGAAGATTTTTATTATATTTTGCAAAAAAAAAATATGCAGACATTTAAAAAATGAGGAAGTCCATTTTTAGTCTATTGTTGCTTTATTTGCAGTGGAAGATATTCAACTATTGTAAAACTGAGTGGGTGGTCATCTAGAGAGTTTTGAGGCCATTTTTTAAAAAAGGAACTTCTAAACCCACAATGCCGCCCCTCCCAACGCCACTCTATCCCCATCTGCTTTTTCCTCTTCCTTCCCCCTTCCCTCAGATTCTCTGTGGTTAAAAACTAATTTTAGGCACATATTAAGGGCTAAATAACAACAGACTCAGTGAAGCCCAAGAGATGTTGCAAGAGCAGAACATCCGGGAGATGTTTTATTTTTCCCTTTTCCTTAAAAATAAAAACTTTGACAAGCATAGTGACTTCCATTTGTTAGGTATTAGAAAGGTCATATACAATCATTGGCATTTCCCATTCAAAGCTTGGTTTTACTGAGCAAGCATTGCTGGGGTGAAATCTAAAACCTGGGCCCTGACCACCTGTCATTATTAAATATCCCGTGACATTGTTGGTGCAAGTAGAAGCATTAAAGCATTGCCTTGGCCAACTGCCAAATTGGGTAATCATCCACTGAACACCTAAATTCCCAATGCAGTTTCAATTGATTTTTCTTCCAACTTCCTGTTGCAAATTGGTATCAAATTATCTTACCATTGTGCTGTAATACACATTATGAAGTCACTGGATTCCAATCTGATGGAAGAAGGATTTATATTTCTGGATAATAAGAAGTGATTTCAATTTAAAGCTGGGTTTATGAAGCATTTGGTTATAATTAAGGGTTTCCATGATATCACTGATCTAAGTATTCCCTCCAGTGATGCAAATCAGAGGCCATCTTAGCCTGCCACCCTGAATGGCTCTTTGGGAGAAGTAGCATAATATAGGAAAGTATAATGGATTTTGATTGAAAGGCTATGGATTCAAGTCTGGACTTGTACTTTTCTACCAGTGTGATTTTGGAAATTCACTTAACCTTTCTATGTCTCAACTCTCTCATCACTTAAAGGAAGATACTTAATTAAATGATCTCTTGTGATCCTTTATAATTCTAAATCTATAGTCCTTCCATTAGTTCAGCAAAAGAATACCATCATACCTTTACCATATCTTCTCTTTTTTTTTTACATGAAAAGGATCTCTCTCTCTCTCTCTCTCTCTCTCTCTCTCTCTCTCTCTCTCTCTCTCTCTCTCTTCTCTCTCTCTCTCTCTTTTGTATGGCAAGGTCAATTACTTTTAGTATAGTGCAATTTTGGTCAGCCATAAGATGTTAGCACAGAAGTATCATGAAAGAAGGAAAAAAAAAACAGATTGTTATTATGTGATAATCACATTGTTAGGAAAGTGAAGATCTATTTCCTATTATATCATTTCCTTGAAAATTTTACTATCAGACCATCTTGTGTACATTGTCCACATCCAAAAGAACCATTCCTGTATTTATCCAATGACACTCACACTTCCCTTTTATCCCATGTTTCTTGGCTTGTCAATTCCTGAACTAAACTTTAATATTAATGTTATCCAGTAATTCAAGGCATTATGACATTGGAGTATATTGCCTTATTTGGGAATACTACTCCTCAAGTGGACATTTATATGTAATTCATGAGTATTTCAGACACCCCATTAGCGCAAAGTTTCTTACATATGATCCTGGGGGGAGTACCTTGAGAGATTTGACCAGAGAGGAAACATCCATAAATTCGATATTCTTTAACTCAATAAGTATTTTGATATAGAAGGAGATAATGATGGTCATGAATTAATTGGCATGCTACTCCATGTTTAAAATTTTTGTTTTCATAAGAACCTGGAATTAGCTTTTTTTTCCTAGATGGGATGTTTATAACCTGAAGTTTTTTGATGTTATCCAGTCATTTTGAGCATGCTGTACTCTGTAACCTCATTTGGAATTTTCTCCACAAAGATACCATTTCCTTCTAACAATATCCTTCTTTTACTAATTTTTTTTTTAGATGAAGAAACTGAGACATACAGGGTTAGTTGACTTGCTTAGGTTCACACAGCTTGTAATTATATGGAGCCATATTTAAATTCAGGAAGCTAAACTATTCCTGACTCTAAGTCAAGTCTACTGTACCACTTGGTTGCCCATATAACCTAAATATCATACCCTGGATTCTCTATGAAAATAATGCACAAGATATCGAAGCCATTTCAGTGTTCCCCCCCTCATTTCCACAAATATGAAGCTTTATTTGATTCTCATATATAAGCATGTGTAGCATACTTAGTCTTTTATTAACTGTGGTCAGTTTCAAATTCCACAAAAAATAGGAAAAATACCATCAGATGAACCTGCTTGAATTAAAGTCTGAGATCTTTTACATCTTTCCCAATAGCAACAATGAGGACTGAATGGGTGATGCTTTTTTTTAATAACTGAGAGAAAAGAATCAGTTAAGATGAAATTTTGGAACACAATGATCTGGTTCTTGGTCTCAGATGATCAGTATATGGTTCTTTGGAATCCCAAAGAACTCCTTCTCTCAGACATTTTCCTCCAAACTTATAAATGGATAATTTATTGATGAACTCATAGTTGGACAAACTAACAAGCATTCATAGGAACTCGAGGTCAATAAACATGGATTCACAAGAGTGCTTTTGCCAAAAACCAGTTTAAAAAATGCATGCATATGGACACACGGTTTGACATGAAGAACAGACTTTAAAAAATTTGTACACCAAGTTGTCATGTGTCTAAGAGATGTACCAGCCCAGAAATAGAGAATCAAAATAATGGGAAAAGACCATTCACTATTGCCTCAGATATATAGCTCAGTCTCATAGTTTGAATTGAGTGATGAGTTCTTCCTTGATGATAGTTGTTATGGCACAGAGAATAGGAGACTATCCTTTATGTCAAGAAAGACATGGTTCTCCCTGACATCATGTGTTATTTTGATTTCATCCAAGTAAGTTAATTTTTCAAAACAATTTTTTCTTAGGTTTGGGAGTTTTCTTGGGAGGAATTCTTATAGCAATATAATCAAACATCTGAATTCTGATAGATTTTGTCGCTAATATATCAATTATGTGTGAATATGTCTCTGTGTGGGTTTTTATGAACAGATATATAGGAAATTTATTGATAGATAATAATATTTTGCTATTTGTACTTATTTGCTTTGAGTAAAATGTCTCTAATCAAGACAAAAAATCAGTTTGTTTTTCCTTATGCTTTGGTTTTAAAATAATTTAAGACAAAGAAAAGCAATATCTCTTTTACAAGACAAACTCAACCAAAAAAGGCTTTTCTGTTTGCTTGCTTTTGTTTATTCTTGTTGTAGTAATAGTTTGCTTTTGCTTGTTTTGTGTCTTTTGAAGGATTTTTTTTCTTTTTTCATTTAAGAAAATGATATAATCTTTATACTCCAAAATATTACATTCTAGGAAACGATTTGCACACAGGTAAAAAAAAATCCAAAATATACATATACAATAAAAGGGTAGAGAGTACAGAAACAATGATAATGACATATTTAACAAATTAGCTCACTTTTTTCATTAAGTAAAATGATTAAAACTGTACCTTTAATCAATATTAACCTGCAAAAATTTATAAAATATATGAATATACACACATATCTATGCAAATATAATAATTTTGTAATAATTGTATCATCTCTATATAGGACATTTTATGTACATACAAACTTTCATTAAACAAACTTCCTGAAGTAATGTAGATGTGTTAATGTTCTGGAACTTAGAGTCTATTGCCTGAAGTATTGAGAGTTTAAACAACTTGTCCTGAATCAGACAACTAGTAGCTGTTTGTGGTGGGGGGTAAAACCATGTCTTTCTTGACACCTGGGTTAACTATCCTCATGTTGCCTACCAATTAAAGTCTTCATTTTAATTTCTTTCTTCCAGATATTCTATTTATATGCATTCATATATATGCCTATGTATACAAACACACACACACATTCAATTTTCAATTGAGAAAGATGTCAAGGTTGTATACATATCTGTATTTATGGCAATATCTCTCTCTAAATCTATATATACCCTAATAGAAAAAAAAAACTCAAGTACTGTTTCAAAGTTAATTGAATAAAAGTTTAACTGTAATATATATATTTTTTAATTCCATCCATTGGAATTAAATTGGAATGACATAATGAAGTGTCATTCAGCTAGCCTTTTATCTATCACTAATTGTTTTTGTGACCTCAAACAAGTCATTTCTATTTTCTGGGCCTCAGTATTGTCATCTGTAAAATAAACATTTTATACATGATGAATGCTAAATCATCAATTCCAAATATTCATGATTCTCATTCTGGAATTTTTTTTATATAGTTTGACATGGCATTGATTGTTTTTTGCTCAATTTTGTTTTCCTCTGCCAGCATGTTACATAGTGTTTCCCATTTTTTAGACACAGAACAAGTACATGGGCAGTTCCAGCACAATAAGCCTAAGTGAGTACACTGGAAGGACCAGGACATCCATTCATGAGGCAATGAGCCCTGTGGAATGAAGTTAAAGAACAATGCCAAAGGTGTAATGGAAGTAGAGACCATTAAAAGGGGAACAAAAGACTGATGATTATTACCCATTGGGGAGACTCAGAATCCAAGTACTTTGAAACTCCAGGAAAAAGTCAATTTAAAATTAATATTTCTCCTCTTGCCTTAAATGTTTAAAATTCACTCAATTCCTCAAGCTGAACAGTGAACATAACAGTTTAGTGGAACATATAAGAATTTTCACTATCAAGTATCCTTTTCAAACAGATTTCGAGAATCAATCAGGAAGGGGAAAAATGTATTGTAAAGTGCTGAATTAACAAAGTAATGAAATACAGCAATCCAATTAAAATTAACATTACTTTCCCTCATCAAGTGGTAAAAGGAAACAGTCTAACAGTCAGCTTAACAGCATGAGACACCATTGTAGACTAGATTGAAGTGAGAGAGGGAGAAGGAACAGGGCTTCTCTGAGCACAGGAAGAAGCACACTGAAATAGTAATAATAGAACTTTGCATTTAAATGTTGTCTCTCTTTGTAAGAGCTGAAACTTCTTTTTAAACTGGGTAACTCTCAGAACAAACCCCCCTCCTCTTTGCCCCTCAAAGTTGAATAGGTACCACTATTATTGAATTAGAATTTCCAATCCAACCTGGCCTAATAGAGCTAATAGTCTTATTCGAGTTCCTTCCTTAGGTTTTTGAGTTCTTCCTTAAAAGTTGATGCTAATGGCCTATTGAATATTTCAAATGATTTTTCTAAGAATCATGAGGTTCTTGAGATTGAGTTTTGAACCTGTTTCAGAGCAGGCTGAATATGTTATCTTGTGCCTGAGGCCTACCCATGATATATTGAAATAAAAATGCTTAAAAATGTCAATGACTACTCTCAAATGTAGCCAGAAAGTCAGAATGTTCTTTACATAGTGATGAGAAGTATAAGAAAAGTTGTTTATTGTGATAGACCATTAATACAGAAAAAAAAAACTTTGAAAATGGGTTTTAGTGTTCTTCTTATCTTCAGAGTATCTAAATCAAATAAAGAACCTCAGATCTCAGTGCAACATAGGATCAAATTCAACCTTCTTCCATTGCTTTCCCTGCCTTATTCATAAAAGAAGAATTCTTCATTGTCTCCTTAATATAGAATTCACATAGAATTGAGTTGTTTAATGAAGCATTTGAGATACCTTCTACAACCCTTTTTAATTCATTAGTATCCTGGAGAATACAAAGGACTGAGAGTCAGTTGATCTAAGTTCTGTCCCACTTTCATCACTGACTCTCTATAATATTATGTAGTTATCATATCTCTATGATTAAAGTTTGGAACCTACAAAATGAGTCAAAATACATAATTTCAGTATTTCAGATTTGGACGATATTTTAAAGATCATCTAGAATAAGGAGTCTTAAATGTTTTCCAATTACAACCCCTTTTAGCCTGAGAAATTTTTACCTGATTCCAAGTATAAGGATATGTAAACTGATAACACATCATAATTCTGCAACCCCCACATTCAGTTGCGTAACCCAATATGGGGTTGTGAACACAGTTTGAGAAGCTGGAATCTAGAGCAACATACATAAGCAAGAATATGCCCATTAGCAGGAGTCCTTAACCAGTGGTCAATGAAGTTTTTAGAACACTTTTTATAAATATATTTCAACTAATTGGTATCCTTGAAAATTGGTTTCTATAGGCTCCATCAGATGGCCCTACAGATGTGTCTCACACCCACCCATAGACACACAGACAAACACACACAGAGACACATACACAGACACACACACACACACACACACACACAAAATAATTCTGCTTTGTAACATTTCTGAGAAATGATCATCCAAACTTTTCTTAGGAACCTTCTAAAAGGAACACTTGCCCCACCTGTCTAGGCAATCCATTCCACTTTTGGATACCAACCCTATATTTGCCTCTGGAAATTGCAACTATTGCTCCTACTTCTGTCTTATAAGGTGAAGCAAAACACAACTTTTTTTTCACTTGATAAATTTTGACATACTTGGAGGGAATAATCATGTTTCCCTGCAGCTTCACTTCTCAAGATTAAACCTCCCCATTCCCTCCAAATTATCTAAATTGTTGTGATACTTCATTTACTTCACAAGAGTGTTATGAAGAACCAGTCTTAGGTATTGTGGAAAGAGTATTATCACTGGCATCAGAGGAATCAGATTCAAATCTTTTCCCAGACTTTATTTGTGGGGTCCAATCTATAAGATGAAAAGGTTGGACTTATTGGCTTCTACTTTTTTCCCCCAAGATTGAAAGTCTTTGATCTGGAGATGCTAAGCTTTCAAAATGTAGTGAGATTATATATATATGAACTTGATTTTAAGAAAATGATAGTCAATGACTATATATATATATATATATATATATATATATATATTATATATATATATAATATATATATATATGAACTTGATTTTAAGAAAATGATAGTCAATGACTATATATATATATATATATATATATATATATATATATATATATATATATATCACTGATAATTTCCAATGGAAATAAATCTGAGTTCACTCAGGTAATTGAGATATTCTTGATATTTATTTTCTATTAGGAAGAATAACAAAAATGAATAAATTCAGTAGTCTCTTTGTCCTTCCCTTTCATTACTGAACAATTTCTTATGAAAAAGGCCCAAGTCTTGACTTCTGCTAATTAGTTATATAACCTTGAGCAAGTTATTTCTCCTCTGTGAATGTTTCCCCATTTGTGAAATCATGATAATTTCTGAGAGGGTTGTTTTAAGGGTTATAAAAATTGGATCCTGTGGGTCTAGAAAGAACATTGGTTTTGCAGACCCTATATTGACTAGTTGTGTGCTCATTGGCAGGTTGCTTCAACTTTCTGAGTTTGTTTTCTCATTTGTAAAGTTAGGCTAACAATATATGTATAACCTGTAAGTTATTTAACATGTAAAGGACTGCTTACCATCTGGGGGAGGGGTAGAGGAAGGGAGGGGAAAAATCAGAACAGAAGTGAATGCAAGGGATAATGCTGTAAAAAATTACCCTGGCATGGGTTCTGTCAATAAAAGTTATTAAAAAATATTTAAAGAGCAATTTATCCTAATTTATTCCAATATCATATAAACCATTTGGAAGAAAAGGCAAAGAAGAAATTCTACCAACTTTCTTTTATGACATGAATATGGTTTTGATAACTAAACCAGGAAAAAACAAAACAACGAAAGAGAACTGTGGATGAATTTCTCTAATGAATATCAATAAAATTTTGAATAAAATATTAGCAAATATATCACAATATATTAATACACACACATACACACACACACACACACACACAAAATAATTCTGCTTTGTAACATTTCTGAGAAATGATCATCCAAACTTTTCTTAGGAACCTTCTAAAAGGAACACTTGCCCCACCTGTCTAGGCAATCCATTCCACTTTTGGATACCAACCCTATATTTGCCTCTGGAAATTGCAACTATTGCTCCTACTTCTGTCTTATAAGGTGAAGCAAAACACAACATTTTTTTTCACTTGATAAATTTTGACATACTTGGAGGGAATAATCATGTTTCCCTGCAGCTTCACTTCTCAAGATTAAACCTCCCCATTCCCTCCAAATTATCTAAATTGTTGTGATACTTCATTTACTTCACAAGAGTGTTATGAAGAACCAGTCTTAGGTATTGTGGAAAGAGTATTATCACTAGCATCAGAGGAATCAGATTCAAATCTTTTCCCAGACTTTATTTGTGGGGTCCAATCTATAAGATGAAAAGGTTGGACTTATTGGCTTCTACTTTTTTCCCCAAGATTGAAAGTCTTTGATCTGGAGATGCTAAGCTTTCAAAATGTAGTGAGATTATATATATATATATATATATATATATATATATATATATATATATATGAACTTGATTTTAAGAAAATGATAGTCAATGACTATATATATATATATATATATATATATATATATATATATCACTGATAATTTCCAAATGGAAATAAATCTGAGTTCACTCAGGTAATTGAGATATTCTTGATATTTATTTTCTATTAGGAAGAATAACAAAAATGAATAAATTCAGTAGTCTCTTTGTCCTTCCCTTTCATTACTGAACAATTTCATATGAAAAAGGTCCAAGTCTTGACTTCTGCTAATTAGTTATATAACCTTGAGCAAGTTATTTCTCCTCTGTGAATGTTTCCCCATTTGTGAAATCATGATAATTTCTGAGAGGGTTGTTTTAAGGGTTATAAAAATTGGATCCTGTGGGCCTGGAAAGAACATTGGTTTTGCAGACCCTATATTGACTAGTTGTGTGCTCATTGGCAGGTTGCTTCAACTTTCTGAGTTTGTTTTCTCATTTGTAAAGTTAGGCTAACAATATATGTATAACTTGTAAGTTATTTAACATGTAAAGGACTGCTTACCATCTGGGGGAGGGGTAGAGGAAGGGAGGGGAAAAATCGGAACAGAAGTGAATGCAAGGGATAATGCTGTAAAAAATTACCCTAACATGGGTTCTGTCAATAAAAGTTATTAAAAAATATTTAAAGAGCAATTTATCCTAATTTATTCCAATATCATATAAACCATTTGGAAGAAAAGGCAAAGAAGAAATTCTACCAACTTTCTTTTATGACATGAATATGGTTTTGATAACTAAACCAGGAAAAAACAAAACAACGAAAGAGAACTGTGGATGAATTTCTCTAATGAATATCAATAAAATTTTGAATAAAATATTAGCAAATATATCACAATATATTAATACACACACACACACACACACACACACACATATATATATATATACCGTTTGTGGTGAGCAAATCATTTTAGAAATCTTAAATCACTATATACACATAGCATATGTTATATATATATATATATATATATATTCTTTTGTAAAAAGCATGTTTTATTTATGTATATGCCTACATACTATATTTATAAAATGAAGCTAAGCTTATAGAGTCCTATATTCTAATGATAGATTAACCTGTTTCTAAAACTTAATTTACTATATAAAAATGATGCATAGACCTATGTATACAAGGGCACAATGTAGTATATTCTTATGTACATACATAGATTTATACAATGAGGTTAGGAATATTTATATCTTCTATATCATAGTACTATGGTAAGTAAATCTCTTTATAAAGCTTAATTCACTATATGTGTATAACTTGCCTATGTACATGTATATATATATATATAGCATACATATACATACAAATATACATACATATAGAGTATTTGTTCATATTAAAATAAAACATTACACACATACATACTAAGATTATGGATATGTCCTACCCTTTATGAAAATAATTAATATCTAGAAGATTTCTCCCTACTCATCACCTTCCTAAAAATTTCTGTAAAATGAAGAAGCTGTTTTGCTATGCAACATTTTAAGCAAGATAATAAATAAGTCTTTCTATGGAAACTAAATGTTTTTGATACAGTAACTAAAATATATTTTCAATTTGAGATTACTAATACCATTCATAGATAACATGACATAGTAGAAAAGAAACATGAGCCAAGAAATATAAGTTCCAGTCATGTGTTCTCTGTAACCTTGGGCAAATGAAGGGGCTGGACTGAGTGATCTCTAAAGTCTCTTTTCAGCTTTGAAATTCTGAGACTATGAATTGCTTTCTCACAATACTTCATATTTTGTTGACATGTCAGCAGAGCACTTCACACTTCATTGGAAATCCATTAAAACAATTACCATGTCATTAGTGAGTACTTTTAATTATGTGCTTAGTAACCTAAAGAATTCTCCCTGATAGGCAAGGTTAGCATGTACTTCATTTGGATGCAATGAGTAGCTATCTGTCTTACCCATGGAGAACTTGAAACTGTCATACACAAATCTTTCATCATTGTTGATTAAGGATGTGATCTAAAAGGCTGAGGACAGAAAGAAAAATAGATGATAGCTTATCATACAGAGTCTGGGTCAGGAACTTTCAAAATATAATATAATAGCAGTATATGTTAGGGTGGGTCTGATCCAGAGTGAGAAGTAGGTGGTGGACATAGCTGTGTGAAGGGGGAAAAGTTTATAGCAAGTAGAAGTAGAGTAGAGGGAAAATGAAATTTTCTCTGATTACAAAGCTTTGCTTCCTTGAAAGTCTTCCTTGTTCCTGTCAAGATATTAAAGGTTTTCCATTGTATGGGCGAGGAGACAATGGAGAGGAAGATTCAGGCTTTCTACTTTGGCCTAGGTTGAAGATACCTCAAGAAGTTCATTCTGTCATTTGTCATTCTTATTTTCTTTTATTTCCTAAGTCAAAATTAAGCACATGGGGAATCAAAGATATGTCTGTGATTCAGGGAAATTATGTCAGAAGTCATACCTGTCTCACACAGAAGAACAAAATCAAATAAAAACAAACAAAAAAGCCCTAAAGCTCTTGTGAATCAGTTTTCCAACATAGTCAATCAGGGATGTGATCCAAAAAATCATGGATTTAAAGAAAAAGGTAAACACTTTATATAGAAATCCAGGACTAGGAACCTTAGAAAAATCTCTGACCATATATAATTGTGCACATTTTCAAATCACATTTCCTTTTGCTTTGGAACAAACAGATAAAAACATAGAATATAAAATTAGAAGGAATCTTGGTGATCACTGTGTCTAACTCATTTTGCAGACTGAAAAACTGAAACTAGGAGAGATTAAATGAATTTTCCTGTGTCATCCAGATTATAAGTAAGCTTGAAAGGGCAGCTGTTTCTGGGTGAAGGTTATATATCTATTAATGCATATTACATGTGAATCCAAAAGAAACATTTTCCAGAAAAGGGAATTTTGAGGCAGCATTCATTTTCTACCTAGCAGTTTTTTAGCATGAAAATGGAGATGATTTGATCATAAGATAGGAGAAAGAAAGATAGTTAATAGAAAGCTTGTGAACTCCACTGGTGGTCTAGAAATGTCTAGAGAAAGCAAAAGATGAACCCAACATACTGAATAGGTCCCTTATAAATTTATTTAGTCATTTTAGAGTGTGTGGACATTTTTCCTCACATGAGAAAAATGATAAAGATGTTCAGTGACATTCAAAATCAAACAGCCAGTGTTAGAAGAAGGATTTGAATGTAGATTGCTGCATCTCCAAGTGTCATCTCTCTTCACAATGCAGTATTCTGTCAAAGATCTTAGCTTTCTTCAATATGGGTACCTTCTCTACTGACATAGATCAAATATATTCATAGGTCCTATGAATGAAATAATGAAAGTACAAAAATCATTTATTAAGTGATTACCCCCCATCAAACACCATTATTTCATAAGTCAAAGAATAAAGTCCCTACAATAAAAATTATATGTATGCAGTTTAATTTATTGGTGTGTAAAAAGGGTCATCCCTCTGCTGATGACCCTCTCTATTTCACTAATCCATGAATGACAATTTTATGTCCTTGGCCAGTTTCATACACAACAATTTTCCTTAGTAATTCTGACTAGGGATTTAATTTTGTCAATATAATCTTCTAGAACTCATTTTTTTTTCCTGAATAGCATGGTGAGAGATAAGATTAAGGTTTGATAGAGATTCTTCACAGAAATGAGGGATAATCTATAGCCAGCATCCCAAAGCTCTTGCATTTGGCACCACAATAGAAGCTGAATTAGATGAATTAACCAGATTTAGTACCTTTTCTCTGTCACTGTATACTTTAATATGATTCTGCTATAGTGTTGGAATCCTTACTAACTGCTAACTAATTAGAGTTGATCTAATCTTACAAGAAGATGTTTTGGGCAGAACCTGAAACAAGGTACTAAGTAGAACTAAGTTCAATGAGTTCACACCTCCCTTGAAGCTCGTTGGGCCAGAGAGCACTATGGGAGAAAACCCATAATCCCTCTCTCTCATATCCCACAATTCCTCCCTCTTGGATAAAAGAAACAGACAGAAGCTCTTGGTCAGATTTCAGTAGAGTTACGCCAGAAGCCCTCTCTCCGAGGCAAGGCAGAATATTTTCCACTTGGCTGGCTGGTGGCAGAAGTGTTCTTCAGAGAGGGGAAGACGCTACAAGTCGAGATTTCAGCGGAATGACATGAAGAGTTGGAGCTGACTGGAGGCTGAAGAAAGCAGAGGCTGAGGCTGAAGGACCAGACCTTTGGATTTGGTGACATTCGGAGAGAGCTCTTGGAACCAAGCAGAGAGATAGGCCTCTAAGCTAACCGGGCTATATTGGACATAATAAAAGATCTGAACTTTCAT
Source organism: Antechinus flavipes (assembly GCF_016432865.1). Lineage (NCBI taxonomy): Eukaryota > Metazoa > Chordata > Mammalia > Dasyuromorphia > Dasyuridae > Antechinus > Antechinus flavipes. Next base: position 21,619,743 of record NC_067403.1, on the reverse strand, counting down.
CACCTGGCTGTGTCTTGAGAAGAAAAAGCTCACCACACTATAGAATTGAGCTTATGGTTGAACATAATATTATTCTGTATCCTTTGGGAGCTTGACCCTTTAGCCATTTACTTCATATTCATCTTCACTATTTTCTCACCACCTAGATTTTTTCCCCACTAGCTATGAATATTCCCAGGTTTCCCCATCTTTGAAAAGAAACTATCCTTTCTCGATTGCTTCATCATCCTATTGCTCTTCTATGATCTATAGTTAAATACTTACTAAGGATTTTATGTACTTATCATTTCCTTTTCCTTACTATCTACTAAATTCTCTATTCCTTTGCAATCAGACTTCTGACACTACCACTTGACTTAAACCACTTTCCCTAAGGCTAGCAATGATTTCTTAACATTAAATCTAATGGGTTATTCTCTGGCTTAGTTCTACTCATCTCTCTTCAGCTTTTAATACAAGTAGCCACATTTTTCTTTTTTTTTTTTGTACTATATAATCACTTTCCCTAGCCCTCTTTGTGATATCCTCCATTTCCATCATGCAAAGAAGAATGTTTTCCTAATATTGTAGTTGGGTGCTCTTATCTCTTTACAATTTCACTTTTGGAAATGCCTAAAATTATTCAGTCAATATGAATTTATTAATTACTTACTATGGAACAGATCCTGCCCTAAGCACCGGAAATACAGATTAAAGGGGATGGGAAAGAGAAGGAAAAGAGAGAGAGAGAGAAAGACAATCAAGAAGATCACATTATAATATGAGAGACATAAATAAGTTATGTGTAAAAGAAGTAGGAATTAATTAACAGAAGGATGGTACTAAAATTAAGAGCAGTTGAAAAAAAATTTTTCTGTAAAAAATGCAAATTTAGTTGGGATTTAAAGAAAGGCAGGAAGTGAATTTAAGGAAGGAGAGTATTCCAGGCATTGATAAAAGCCAGATAAAATTCCCAGAGGCATGACATGGAGCATTTTGTTCATTAAACCATCAAAAAGCTAGACAGAGGAATAAATGGCAAGGAGGAAGAAACTAGAAAGATATGTATTTGTGTATGGTAGACAAAAGTGAGGAGAGATTAGGTTCCTTTTTATTCAGTTATTTTTAGTTCTAGCCAGCTCTTTGTGACCCCATTTGGAGTTTTCTTGGCAAAGATACTGAAATGGTTTGTCATTTCCTTCTCCAGCTCATTTTACAGATAAGGAAACAGAAGCAAACAGAGTTAAGGGACTTGTCTAGGATCACATCACTAATAAATGTCTGAGACCATATTTGAAATCAGATCTTCTGCCTTCAAACTCAGTGCACTATTCACAGTGACACATAATTGCCCAAGTTGGGTTATGAAAGCTTTAAAATGTCAGAGATGATTGTGTATTCAATCCTGAAAACAATAGGGAGCCAGTAGAGTTTATTGACAAGACAAATGACATGGTCAGACCTATGCTTTAGGAAAATTACTGTGGTGGCTGAGTGGAGGATAGTATAGAGTGGGCAGATCCACCACTAGACTATTGTCATAGTTTAAGTGAGCTCATAAGGATTTGCACCTTTATGAAGGCAATGTCAGTGGAGGCAAGGAGTTATTATCAAAGTAATCGAAAAATATTGCAAAGATGAAATTGACAGGTCTTGGCTATACATCCGATATTGGAAGAATGATGGTAACTAGTTTGAACTAGGAGATCTTGACAAAGATCAGGCTTTGTGTATGGTATTGTTAAAGCGGAGATGATGATTTTGGTTTTGGATTAATTTAAGATGTGTAGAGGACAGTTAAAGAAGGCAGCAGGATAAATAGATGTGGAAATCATCAGTATGGAGATGATAATTAAGTCCATGAGAGCTGACAAGATCACATAAAGTAGTAGAAAAGGAAGAAAGAAGAGGGACCAAGAATGAATGCTGGGGGATACCTACAGTTAGCGATCTGGATGATGATAGTCATCTTATAGATAAGAACTGGGAGACACTGGCATTTGCAGGGGAAAAAAAACTAGAGAGGAGAGTATCAAGGAGAAGAGGGTAATCAGAAGTGTCAAGGAAGCACCTATATATTAAATTTTCAACTGTGTAAATAACACTCAATTCTGTATTCTGGGCCTTTATATTTTTCCTGAAACACATTGTTGTCTTACCAACTTTCTCCTGAAAAACTTAAATATATTACACCTCCACTCCAAATGTTCATATGAACTATTTGTACTATTAAATAGTACTTCTATTAAAGTACTTCTATTAAAGTCTCAACATTCACATTGGGCTGATGAGCCTCAATCAGATATATTATAAATTGGGTTCCCCTAACATAGTGATGTTATTTTGGACCACTCTAAGCATGGACACCAATCAACTTTCAAAGTGATTAAAACAGAACTCATCATCTTTTCTTAAATGACAACAATGGCAATAAAATAGAAACAACTTATTCTCACTTAATGTTCTCCCAACAATTTATTTAAAAAATATTTCATTTTACCTCAATGTATATCTATCTATCTATATGTATATGTATGGGTATTTCTACAATATACTCCAAAAATAAACCTTTATTCATTACAAAGAAAAACAAATTTGACAAATTATTATTTAGCAATATATGTCCTCTATCTTTGCTAATAGGAAATCAGTACATCCTCATTTCTTTCCCAGGAGTATGAATAAGTATTATTTCTCACTCTTTGAGTTATTTTAGTGTTCATTTTTCTTGCATTGCTATAGTATCAGTTATGTTTTATTTTGATTCGTTTTTTCTCTCTGCAACACGAGATTTCCCCCAAATCATCTCCATTCTTTGTTTATGGCACCACCATTCTTTTATGCATTCAGATTCATAATTTGGCATCCTTAAATTGCTTCCTCTTCCATCAAGCAGTTTCCAATCTTTCCAAAGTTTTGCTATTTATGGCCTTCTTTCTACTCAAATTTCCTTTACCTGAATTCAGGAGCTCAAGAATTTTTTTCCCCAAGAATTGAAATGACATTCTCAATTCTTCTATCATCACTTCATTATCCACAGAGTTGCCAAATTAATATTGAACAAATCAACCTCTCCCCAAAATTCTGTGGTGGCTTTCTGATACCTTTAGTATAAAGTAAAAACTCTTAAGTATAGCATTTAATCTTTCACATTATGAGTATCACCTACTTTACTCCCATTCATGCATTTTCCATTGTAGTCAAAAGTGACCCATAGTTGCTTCTTTTATGTAATATTTCATTTCTCCCTCCCAAGCTTTTGCACAGGATTCATTTAGGTCTGGAGAGCAATCCTTTCTCATATTTGTCTTGCGGAATGCTCTGCTTCCTTCACTGCACAGCTTAAGGTGCATCTGTTCCAAGAGATTATTTCTTCCATTTGGATTTCTCTCTCATCATATTATTTTGTAAATTCTTTATATTTTCTGTATCCCATTTGTCCTTGGATATATGCTGCATTATAGCATCCTCTCATTATAAGGTAAGCGCTGTGGGGATAGAAACTTTCTTTTGTCTTTTTTATTGGCAGCATTCACGTAGAACTTTGCTTGCAACAAATACTTAATAAATGTTTGCTGTTTTGAATTTAACAAACACAGACCATAAGTAAATTGTACTAACCCAGCTCTTCCTTACTGATGGAAATAAATAGGTGGCAAAAGTAGAAGGAATTTTTGAAAAAATCTTTTTTGAGTGACTTCTATTTTCTTTTTGGAGCCATCACTTGAATGTAGGCACATGGGTGTTCAGGGAATTACATCAGCATACTAAAAACAGCTGACTTAGAAAGAATTGGAGTGGTCTTAAACTTCTCTATCAAAAAAAGCAAAACAAAACCAAAAACATAGTCTGAGAAAATAGGTTTCTCTTTATCTTTAGAATCCACACAAATAAAAGAAAACCAATAATTTCACAAACTTGATCTTTTTGTAGAGGGATGAAGGCACTGGACATCAATTCATAATTAATTATCCAATATGGCTTTCTATGCCTGAGTTTGCAGGAAGCTGGGAACATAGAATATTAAGTTGTTTGTTTGTTTTTTTCCCCCAAAGATTTTACATGATAGCTGAAAGAGCTCATGTAGCCACCTCTTATTCTTTTTCAAATTTATTTTTTCCTTCAAATATTACCAGACCAGTGAAAAGCAATTTGGACAATGCAGAAGTCAGGAAATTTTGCATTCTAGTTCTGTGTCTGACATTTTCTCTGTGACCATGAGTAAATCAATTACCTCTCAGCGCCCCCATGTAATGAAGACTAAACTGACAAAGTGACACCAATGGATGAAGTTCCCATACCAGAAAGATCCTTACTTAAAGGAAATTCCAGGTATGTCTCCCCAAAAAATTAATGACTGAGTTGAAAGTTATGTACTAAGGGAAGATAAGAGGTCAACATTTCGATAAAAGGACAATTAATTTTCACAAACATTAAATACTTCACTGCATGCAAAGAATAAAAGTTAACCAAAAGGAAAGTAGACCTTCCCACTGCCAGATGATAATTTTCAAAGGAGAGAAAAAGCTTGGGAAAGAAATTTGATTGCATTTATAAGTGAGTGGGTAGTAAAATTTTTGAGGTCTTTCCCCCTGGGGAGGAAAGAAAAGATTTGGAACAGATCGTTTCAAAGTGGCCTTGCTATTGTTTCTTGTATAGTTCATATAATAAAAGTCATATGGAAATATTATAACTGTCCTGATTTTCTGAACATTCAACACATAATTCTTTTGCATGTTTTAAAATGTTGTCACATTCAGTAAACAATCCTATTATGTGAAGGACACTGGAAATGAATAAATATTTACTGACAAAAGTTTATTATGTACAGAATCAAGTAGTAGATATCAGGTAATAATAGCTCTATGGCTTCCCTTATCTTTCATAGAAAGGTGAAGGATGAAGGCAAAGAAGACATTTGCTATGGATTAAAAAATAATTAAAAAACTAAACAAAAGATAACGAATTAAAATCCCCTATCTTCCCTACATTGAGCTAAGCTACTAGGCTATGTAGAGAATATAAAATATGGAAGATACTCTTTCCTAAAGAACATTAAATGTTTTGGGTAAGGAAATAAGATAAACATGGTTTATATATTTGACAATTTTTACTTCATTATAATGTGAAAAGGACTCTTGTGATGTCCTTGTGGACAAAATGGAACAATGTAGTCACAATTAAATAGATTCAGAAATGGTACACAGCTGAGACCTAAATAGCAGACATTAAAAATTTGGAGTCAAAATGTCCCCATGAATCTGTCCTTACATTGCTCAGCATTTTTATCAATGACTTCAATTAAAGTCAAAAAAGCTAAATCTCCAAATCTGTAAATAACACTTATTGGAAGAGCTGACAAACACCCCAAATTACAATGAATATTGGAAATTTTTTCACAAGTGTAGGATTATGAACCTCACCAAAAAGGTGAAGTTTAACAAGATTAAATATAAAGTTCTAGACTTAGATTAAACAAATTAAGGAAATGACAAATGATGGTTCTTGTGAAAAAAATATCTGGAGATTTCAGTAACCTTTAATGTTAATATGAATCAGCAACTTGACATGTAAGCTGAAATCACTAATGTTTTTCTAGATTTCATTAAAATGATTAGCATCCCATGTTGGGATGTAACACTTCTGCTTTTTGACATTTTGACAAACTCATAAACTGCAGAATATTTGGAAGAATACAAGCAGAAAGGTTAACAAATAGAGGCCATTCATCTGAAAAGAAGTTGAAGGAGATGCAGATCAGTAAATTAGAAAAGAAAAGATTCAGAAGGAAAATATAACAATCTTGAAATATTTAAAGATTCCTATAGGAAAAGGATTAGGCCTGTTCTACTTATACCCAAAAGAGGAAGAATTAGGAATAATGGGTTCCAGAGAATTGGATCTAGATTTGATCTAAATAAAGCATCCTAAGAATTATAGTTAGGCAATATTGGGTCTTCCTGCTTTGGAAGTCTTCAAGCAGAGACAGAATAGCCATTTGTTAAAAGAATTTTTGGTCAGGGAAGAGTTATATTACACTACTGTATCTAAGATCCTTTGTAAGGTGGGCAGTCAAAGTAGTGTTATATGAATTTTACTGATAATGAATGGCCTCAAATCTCATAGGAAAGGGATATCTACTCTCAACTAGTGAGTTAAAGATAATATTTCATAGAGGAGGGAAATCTTGGGCAGGATTTTGATTAATGACTAGGCAACTTCAAAATTAAAAAAAGAGGGAGAAGAGCATTTCATATTAGAATGACATGGTTAAAGGGAAAAGGAGAAGAAAATTTATGAGACTTGTTCAAGAGATTGCAAGCAGAACTAGTTGTGTGAGGTGCAGAATCCTTTTAGGGCCATTATAGACGATAAAACTTGAAAGGACAGAGGAAGGCAAATATTGGAGAGACTTTTATGATAAAGTAAAATGTTTGTAGTCAATTATGTAAGTTATTACTAAGCACTGTTAGTTTATGATCAGGGACAAGGCATAAAAGTTGTATTTCATTTAAAAAAAAAACATTTTGTGGCTTTATGCAGGGTAGATTGTAACTGAGGAAAAACTAGAGACAAGTTTAGTAAGGATACAATTAGAGCAGTCCTGATGTAAATAAAATCGCTAGGATAAATTAGATATGTGAAAAGTTTGAAGGAAATTCAGATTTCATGATCCTAAATTATTAGAAAAAATAATAGAGAAGTCAAGAAGATTGTTTCAAGAAAACTCTAATCTAGGCTTTAGACATATTTAGTTTGAGATGACTTTAAAATATCATTTGGATGTGTTCAATTGATAGTGTGAATTGAATGATTGGAACTCATAAAAGACCAAAGTTCAGAATTAAAGATATTAGCATAGATCAAGGAATTTGTGAAAACCATTCCTGTTAAGGCAATTTCAGAGTGAGAGACAATCAAGAGGTTATTTATCCAAGTGTCTTTTGTTCCTGAGTATATTGATTTTCTTTTCTTGTTGTTAAAGGATGTTTCATTGCCTTTTCACATTTTAAACCATAAAAAGGAGAAAATGAGTAGTCTTGTTATTTCATTGGTATTAGGAACACCTTTCATCAAAGCAGGTAAGCCCCTGCTTTGCAATTTGTAGTCCTACAGAGTTGCTTAGAGAGCAGTGACAAATTAAATAACTACCTCAAGATCATATTACCAGTAATGATCAGAAACATTGCACTCAGGTTCTTCCATCTTCAAGCTTGACTCTATCCAAAATAACATACTACTTTCAAAGAACTAATTAAAGTTATTTTTGTTTGTTTAGTTTTTTAACAGACCACAAAATTATAAAATGCCACTTTAGATGTTTTCTGAATTTAAATTAAATTTGATCAATGTGGGGATTCAGCTGGTTACTCCATTATTATACATAGAAATATATATATATTTCTCTTTTCTCATATTATTATTCGGAAAAAATATCGTTTAGATCTGACTTTATTTGTGTGGAAAATGTTTTGTAGTTTTGCTCATATAGTTCATGACTTTCCCTTGGCACAGAGATTCCCAAATATTTTATACTATTTACAATTATTTTAAATGGAATTTATATTTGTATCTCTTGCTGTTTGATTTTGTTAGTGATGTATAAACATGCTGTTGATTTATGTGGGTTTATTTTGTATCCTGCAACTTTGCTAAAGTTGTGGATTATTTCTAATAGCTTTTTAGTTGAATCTCTAGGGGTCTCTAAGTATACCAACATATCATCAGCAAAGAGTCATAATTTGGTTTCCTCATTACCTACTCTAATTCCTTTAATCTCTTTCTCAACTATTATTGCCAAAGCTAGCATTTCTAATACAATATTGAATAGTAATGGTGATAGTGGGAAACCTTATTTCACCCCTGATCTTATTGGGAATGGTTCAAGTTTATCCCCATTACATATGATGCTTGCTGATGGTGTTAAATAGATGGTATTGACCATTTTAAGGAAAAGTCTATTTATTCCTTTATTCTCTAGTGTTTTTAGTAGGAATAGATGTTGTATTTTATCAAAAAAATTTTCTGCATCTATTGAGATAATCATAAGGGTTTTTTTTGTTGTTGTTGTTGTTAGTTTGGTTATTGATACAGTCAATTATGTTAGTAGTTGTTCTAATGTTAAACTAGACCTGTATTTCTGGTGTAAATCCTACTTGGTCATGGTGTATTATCCTGCAGATGATTTCTGTAATCTCTTTGCTAATATTTTATTTAAGAATTTTGCAACAATATTAATGAGGGAGATTAATCTGTAATTTTCTTTGTTTTCATCCTATGTAGTTTAGGTATCAGTATCATGTCAGTGTCATAAAAAAATAATTTGGTATTGGGGCAGCTAGGTGTTGCAATGGTTAGAGCAATAGCCCTGAAGTCAGGAGGACCTGAGTTCAAATGTGATCTCAGACACTTAACACTTCCTAGCTGTGTGATCCTGGGCAAGTTACTTAACCCCAATTGCCTCAGCAGAAAAAAAAAAAAAAGAATTTGGTAGGAGTCCTTCTTTCCCGAGTTTTTCAAATAGTTTTTATAGTATCAGAGTATTAATTGTTCTTTAAATATTTGGTAGAATTCACATGTAAATCCATCTGGTTCTGGGAATTTTTTCTTAGGAAGTTGATTAATAGCTTGTTCTATTTCTTTTTTCTTAAATACAACTATTTAAGTAATTTGTTTCCTCTTCTATTACTTTGGGCAATCTATATTTTGTAGGTATTCCTCCATTTCATTTAGGTTGTCAAATTTATTGGCATAAAGTTGGACAAAGTAGCTCCTAATTATTGTTCTAATTTCTTCATTAGTGAAAAGTTCTCCCTTTTCATTTTTTAGATTAACAATTTGATTTCCCTCTTTCCTTTTATCTAATCAAATTAACTAAAAGTTTATCTATTGTGTTGTTTTTTTTTTTATAAAACTGTTTTAGTTTTATTTATTAATTCAATAGTTTTGTTTGTTTTTTACTTTCAATTTTATTAATCTCCCCTTTTATTTTTATTTTTTTTATTTTTTAGGATTTCAAGTCTGATATTTGATAGGAGGGGGGGTTAATTTGTTCTTTTTCTAGATTTTTTTTAGTTGCAAGCCCAATTCATTGATCTTCTCTTTCTCTATATTATGCAAGTAAGTATAGGATCATATTTTTCATAAAAGCATTGTTAGGATACTTTTCAACAATAAGAATATGATTTTTCACCTTAATTCACATAGTGCTGTTTTGTGTGTCTGTAATAAGAAAAAGTATTTAACCCACAAAGTCATCATTGCTAAAAGTATGAGCCAAAATTTATTTTGGCGATACACAGACTCACTACTCAGAACGAAGTAAATATACTGAAAGTGCTGTTTACATAAAGATCTTTTAAACTTTTCTGCCAAATTAAGCATTTGGTATATATTTTAGGATTCAGGAGCATATTAAATAATATTCATTGTAATGCTACTTCTACATATACATGTATGATTAATTTAGAGGCCAGCCCTTTCTCTCTTTTCTCTTTTTGGCTGGCTCAATCCCTCAATCTACACCCAGAGTAGCAAGTCAGGATATCTAAAAGGAAAAGCCAGGCTGTTGCAGCTCAGTCTCTCGGGTTTTGAGGAGTAATCTGGGTGGTGCAATACAGTCTGACTATCCTATCACAATTATGTTCCTGAGACTCTACTGATGTGTTCCCTATTTACAAATCCTCCAAGAAGAACTTCATTACCCCCTAGTCATAAACATTAGGAAATTGTAGGAAGCTAAATAAAAGAATACCACAATATTTTAAACATAAATTGAGAGACATTCTTTCTCATTTGTACAGTATCTATGATGGAGTTACTTGATTCTCTCATTTGTACAGTATCTGTGATGGAATTATTTGACACAATCATACAGAACTTTTGCTAGTTACTACATGAACAGGGAATATCAATGCCCAGGATGACTCATATCCCTATGGATGATGATCCCATAGGGATAGTATGTGGCATAATCTATTATAATACTGGATGTCTTTGATGTGCCATTGGGTGGGGTGGTGCAGTGTGGAGCCCAGTACCTGGAATCTAGAAAACCTCAGTTCAAATACAACCTCAGATACTTAATCTTTGTTTAACTGCTGGGCAAGCTAACTCTATCAGCTGTTAAAAGGGAATAATCATAGTACCTATTTTTCAGGAAAGTTGTGATGATCAAAGAAGATATTTATAAATAAAGGAAGGAAGGAAGGATAAAGAAAGAAAGAGGAGGAAGAAAGAGAAGGAAGGAAGGAAAGAAGGAAGGAAGGAAAGAAGGAAGGAAGGAAGGAAAGAAGGAAGGAAGGAAGGAAGGAAGGAAAGAAGAAGGAAGGAAGGAAGGAAGGAAAGAAGGAAGGAAGGAAGGAAGCAAGGGAGAGAGGGAGGGAAGAAGAAAAGAAGGGAGGGAGGGAGTGAAGGAGGGAAGAAGGGAGGGAGGGAAGGAGGGAAGGAAGGAGAGAGAGAGAACGAGAATGAACTTAACTCAGTGCCTGCTGATTTTTTTTCTATTTTTCTCTTCCTGAACCCTTAGATCTCTACTTCTTTTCTGATTTTTCTTTCCAGCTGCCAAAATAACAGTAAGTCATTTCATCAAAATTGAAATCTGAACCATGTAATTGACAAAATGCTGGACTTCGCATAATACCTGGTGCAAAACAGGCACTTCAAAAAAACATGCCAATTTTAGACTGATTTGAACTTAGACTTGAGGTTCATATCTCATCTATGATTGCAGTTGTACCAGCAAGTAACAACTTCCCTGAATTTGTTTCCTCTTCTATAAAAGAATGATAACATACTCAAAAGACTCACAAGTTTATTGTTAAGCTAGCACTTTATTAATATGACAGTACTTTTATATACCAAAACATTTGTAGCTTTTTTCCTGACTTATTGCTTTTTCTTAAAATCGACCTCTATATTTTGTGTTGCTATATTCCACATTGGTCTCCATGCCATTATTGCTTCCACATATTAGACAGCTATGATGCATTATATAACATTGTACTGTACTAGACTTATCCCATTTCTTTTGCTTACCTTGCTTATAGTTAGTTATACAGTAGTCATTTATCTTCAACTCACCATATAACACAATTATCCTGCTGTTTCCTAAGCATGGACTTGCCCAATCTAGCAGAGAAAAAGCTGAGACAAGAATTACAAATACCTCCAGAGTCCTCTGGTAAATTGAGAGGGACTGTCTGTGTTGATCCTCTCAGGGTTGATCCTGCTGTGAGGAGAACAGTGTCATTAGACTATTCTTTAAAATCTGGGACTATTCCAGTGACAAACTGCAGCCAGTACCAAAGAGATGTCATCAGGGACTGGCCCCTAAAATTGAGGACATCTGGTAGCCTCAGTATTCTCAAACCCAGTTTGGCCTTGCAAGACACTTTGCATACTATGGAAATTGTCCAGGTCAGTCTCAGCTGGAGAGGTTCATCACAGGATGGAGCAGCTTAGCATAAAATGGGAGCAGATGTACCTGGTATAATCTGTTATTTAATGAAGTTTGTTTTTGCACTGCAACATGACCAGCTTTGATTTTCAAACCTTGAAGGAATTACCATGCTATGGATAACTGTTAAAAAGTGAAGGGATAAAAACATTGGATTCAGAACAGGTATATTTTGAAACATGAAATAAAAAGAAATTCAAGCAAAAGAGGAACAAGTGAGAGGCCAACTGTTAGATGCACTGGCAAATATTCTTCAATTCAAGGGTTCTTTTTGTTTGTTTGTGTTAATAGTTTTAGAAGTCTTGTTTCTTTGGCTGTTTGCATAGACTAGAATTTGCATTTCAAATAAATATCCCTTAAGTTTTATTATATTTATTAACTGTTTTCCTTTCCCCCTGCTAGTTTGCTATTTCATACTGAATAATTTTAACATTTTAAATTGAGTAAATATAATTGCAAACAGATGACATAATACCTGGATGCATTTTAAAGCTGTCATTCATGTTCACACATTATTGGTATTTTCAAGTCTTTAAGTTATGTTGAAGTTAATATTTTAAAGTTTTTAGGAATCAGATATGATTTTATAACTAAATTCAATTAAAAAAACTTTCACGTGTTCTAAAAACATTTATTTTAAAATTTTAATAATATAAAATTTTTATTATTCAACTTTACAATTTTACATTTACTATAACCTTCCACAAAGGTGCTATTGAACATTTTTATCAAAATGTTTCACTTCTGATTCATATAATATAACTTGGGAGATGAGACATATGCATATGTATGCAAAACATCTATCTATCTATCTATACTTCTATCTCTATAGATGTTAGTTTTCTGTCACTTATTCTCTCTTCTCTCTGTATGTCTCTCCTTTCTCTCTCTGCCTTTCTCTCCCTCTCTTTTTCTCTCTCTCTCTTTCTGTCTCCTCACCCTTTACATTGCACACACAATTCACAAACACATATTTCCCATTTTTATTACCAATTTGAAAAATGATAAATTATTGATATGGACTTACATAAGACCTTATTTCTCCTGTGGAGGATATTTATCTTTCCTAACTGTATCTTGTCCTTTATTATATTGCCTTTTTGTTCTGTGAGGAGGCATTTACTTGTGCAGAAAGACAATTTTTAAGTATGTTTCTTTTCTCTTCTTTATTTTCTAGTAATTAATAAAGAGAATTCATATGTTGGTAGAAAGACAAACCATATGAAATCTCCAGTATTTCTTTTATTGTCACTATTATACATAATTCTACTATTTTTTTTTTTGATATCCTTCTCAAGCTGTTCCTCACTCATTCATTACGAGCTGCATAAGCTATGAGATAATTCAAAGAACTAAGAGATAGATAACATATTGGTGTTAGGATTTGAATCATGGATGTCCACTGAGTAGCTAATTTTGGAGAATATATCTCAAACACAATTTATACAGACTACCTCACAATTTCAGTAACAAATATAAAAGGTTAACAATGTTCTTCCATGAGGGATTTCCATGTCCCCGAATAGATGTATTTGGTAATGATGTAGAAACAAATGGGAGAAAGGTTATATGACTGAAGGAAAACAATTGTAGATAGAGAAAAGGAAGAAATGATATCTACATAGCCTTGTAGTTAGCATTTGATCTAATAAATATGATTGGGGGGGAAAGTAGCTTAAATTATTCAGTATTGCTTGAGAAAATTAGCAATTGCATTGAAAAAAATTGAAGGAATCTGTGTAATGAAGTAATAAAACTATCTCTTTTTTTCAGATGATATGATGCTATATTTGAAAAATCCTAGAGATTTAACTAAAAACCTAGTTGAAATAATTAATAACCAATTAATAATAATAATTAATAAGGGAAATGAGTAAACTAATTAATAATAACATGCAACCAACAAACTAGATACATACATACATACATACATACTAAAAAATACATAACCAACAAAACCCTACAAGAAGAAATGGTAAGAAATACCATCTAAAATAACCATGTCCAGAACAAAATACCTGGGAATATTCCTGCTTGGATAAACCCCAGAACTACATGAATATAATCACATGACACCTTTATACAAAGTCAGATTTAAATAATTAGAAAAGATATTAATTGTTCTTAGGTAGAAAAAACATAAAATAAAAATTACAATTCTACCTAAATTAATCTACCTTTCAAAGAAAAATATTTTATTGAGCTAGAAAAAAATAGTATAAAACTTCAACTAGAAGATCAAAAGTCAGGAATATAAAGGGAATTATTATTTTTTTAAATGATAAAAGAGGTTTAGCAGTACCAGTTCCCAATCTATAATTGTCACTAATTATTAAAACTATCTGACACTGGTTAAGAAATAGTAAATGGATTTGTGGAATAGAGTAGACACAAATACACAGTAGGAAATGATTATAGTAATCTTATTTTTGACAAAAAAAATAAAGATTTAAGCTTTTGGTATAATAAAACACCATTAAATTTTATTTTGGAAAATTGAAAAGGAGTGTGATAGAAATTGAGTATGCATCAATATTTTATAAGTAATATGTTTCATGTCTTTTTATACCTGGAGGTCAAGTATCTATTTTAATTTATCTTGGTAAATGCTATAAGACTTATGAATAGAAGAACTTATAAAATGAAGTGGAATATATATATCTGAGTTGCTGAAGTAATTGGGGTTAAATTACTTGCCAGGGTCACACAGCTAGGAAGTCTTAAATGTCTGAGAACAGATTTGAACTCAGGTCCTCCTGACTTCAGATCTGATACTCTATCCACAGCACTACCTAGCTGCTTGAAGTGGAATATTTTCAAGAAAAAAAAAAACTTAGCAGAAAAAAAATCAATAAACCAGGGTGGGAGTCTAGTGGTCAGTCCCAGCACAGGTCATGCCAGTAAAGACCTGCTCTAGCAGCAGCCCTTATTCCAACATCAGCACAGAAGAAACAGGCCTTGGAGTCTCTGAATCAGTAGCAATATTGGGAATTTCTAGGCCTTTAGCAAAGAAATACCAAAGATGACATGGAGTTTCAGCAGGAAAAATTTGTTTTGAGAGTGAGAAGGCCTTGGGAAGCCAGAAAACTAGGAATGGGCACAGGTAGTGGTGTTGGCAATAGTTTCTGGAGGCCCCAGGTCACAAGAGATCTCTTTACTAGGACTGAGGAAGGACTCTTATTTTAACACACTAGATCTTTTAGCTAAAGTGGGTTGGGAAGAGACCTCACAATTCTAGGGCATAAAAGAGTGGGTGAAGTTAAGTTACTAGAAGGATTTCTGAAAAAAGCTTGGGACACTCTTGAAAACAGTCCCACTCTAATAAAGAGTTAAAAGCTAATTAATACTAGGCTCAAAAAATAATCAGACCAGAGAAAAATGTTTCTGACCATAAAAATTACTATGGTAATAAGGAAGATCAAAATATATACAATAGGAAGAAGATAACAAAGTCTAACTCCTACATCCAAAGCTCTAAGAAAAGTAAGAATTGATTTGAAGTCATGGAAGAGGTGAAGAAATTAAAACCATTTCCAGTCATAAGAAAATGTGCTCTAAATCAATACTGATCAGAGAAATGAAAATTAAGACAACTGTGAGATACCATTACACACCTCTCAGATTGGCTAAAATGACAGGAAAAGAGAACAATAAATATTGGAAGGGATTTGGGAAAACTGGAACACTAGTACATTGTTAATTCAACCATTCTGAAAAGTAATGGGGAACTATTCCCAAAAGGCTATCAAACTCTGTACACCTTTTGATCTAGCAGTATTTCTACTGGGTTTCTATCCCAAAGAGATCATACAGGAGGGAAAGAGTCCCACATGTACCAAAAAAATTTTGTGGCAGCTCTTTTTGTAGTGGCAAGAAACTGGAAACTGAGTGGATGCCCATAAATTGGAGAATGGCTGAATAAGTTATGGTGTATGAATGTTATGAAATATTATTGTTCTATAAGAAATGCTTACTAAGATAATTTCTGAGAACCCTGGAGGGACTGACATAAAATGATGCCAAATGAAGTGAGCAGAACCAGGAGATCATTGTGCATGACCACAGCAAGTTTATATGATGATCAATTCTGATGGACGCGGTTCTTTTCAACAATGAGATGATTCAGGCCTGCCCCAATAGTTTTGTGATGAAGAAAGCCATCTGCATCAAGAGAGAGGACTGTGGGAACTGAGTGTGGATCACAGCATAATATTTTCACTCTTTTTGTTGTTTACTTGTTTTTGTTTTCCTTCTCACTTTTTTTTCCTTTTTGATCCTTTTTGATTTTTCTTGTGCAACATAATTATGAAAATATACATAGAAAAATTGCACATGTTTAATATATATTGGGTTACTTAACTAAGGGAAAAGAGGAGGTGAAGGGAAACATTGGAACACAAGGTTTTGCAAAGGTGAGTGTTGAAAATTATCTATGCTTATGTTTTGAAAATGAAAAGCTTTAATAATAATAAAACATATTCCTTTTTTTTTTCTTTACTTTTCTTTAGGGTTTCTATTTGGAGGGGAAGTTCTATGTTTTCTTTCACCACATGACTTTTATAAAAAATGTTTTGTATAACTTCACATGTGCCTTCTTATAGGGTGTTGGAGGTGGGGAGGAAGGGAGAGAATATGAAACTCAAAGTTTTACAAAGATATGTAAAAAAATCCTTTACTTTTATTTGGGGAAAATAATATATATATATGGAGAAAAACATGGAGAAAATTACATTAAAAATAAAGGGAAATGATCAGAACCAAGATAATTTTGCATACATTGAAGAATAAGTGAATGGCTGAGCTATTCTGAGTATCATAAATATTTAAATCAACTACAAAGGATCTATGAAAAAATATGCTATCTAGCTTCAGAGAAAGAATTGATAAGTAAGGATATGCATACAGGGGGTGTGGGTGTAGGTATAGGTGGGTTGGTGAGTGTGGAATTATGGCCTTTCTAAGTGTGGTGTAGGGAGGGAGGGAAATATTTTAAAATACAAAATGTAACAAAAATAAAATAAAATTTTAAAAAGAAGCAGCACAGATGAACTGGCCCGAATATACATAGTGCATCACTAAGCCAAATGCTCAGTGAGATTTACTAAATGGTCAATGACAGTTGCACCAAAGCGATAGAACATAAAATTTCTCTGTAGATGTTCTCAGTGGAGGCAAGAGGATGATTAGGGAATGACTAAAGATTCTAGGAAGGATACCAGGGACAACAAAATGAAGAAAAGCTTATTGAAAATTTAGAGGTGACAGATATAATAATTAAATAGAAAATGTGAAAGAAGCTTTGGATACAAAGCTCCTTTATTTGGTGAATTGGTTCTTTAAAAAAAAAAACCTTCATATATAAACAAATTAAAAGAATAAGGAATGACAAATTAACTATTTTGAAAATTGGAAGAGAAAGTTAATCCAATACCTTGACAAAATTGAAAGAATCACTGATGTACTGAATGGTTTAGTTTATTGTTTAGCCATACAACTTCTGAAAGAAAAAAAAACTACTTTTTATATTAAAACAACTTTACAAATTAAATATAGTATGTATTGATTTTGTTTGATGTTCCAATCCTGAATTTATCAGATTTTGGAGTAAATCAACCAGCTAATTAGGCATTTTGTATGTGCAGGAACATTCTGGTATATACTTATCTCAAGAATCTTACAACAAATACAGTTTAAACCTGAAATGTCTTTTATCATGAACCAAGGAGCTACATTAATTTTAAACTACTCAAGTAATGGACAGCATCTTAATTTCTTTTTTTTTAATTCCTCATAATACTTAAAACAGTATTCTATACATAGAAATGAGAACTTATTATCTCATTGTTGCCTTCTAGCCTGCCTCTGTTATCTGTGAAAACTTAACCAATATTTAATTGAAAATATCTCACAGAAGTAGTTCTTAAAATAGTGACTATGGTTGATAATTCACATCACATATATTTTCAATATGCCAATATATATTTTATTGTATAGACTATAAGGAGGAAAGCCATGAATGAACTATCACTTCAATCACACTAATGGAATTCATAATTTTGAACATTTTTATTTTCATGTTTTAGTATGATTTTTATAATGCATTATGTACATTTGAAATTTCATTAAGTTCTAAGGCCTCTCTACCCCCTAAAAATGGTAATAAAACCAATCAGTCTAGTTCATTCCAGTTAAATGAGGGAAGTTAGTGTTTCTATTAATATATATTTCTTATTTCAAGATAACATCAGTCAACCTTTATATGACAATATTTTCCACATTTTTTCACATTTGCTTTTTTAAGAGCACGGGATGTTCTCATTAAATGTGATTTGTAAAGGCAGCAGTTAACTCAGGGCAGATGCTGAGCAGCATGCATACAGATCTATGGCAGGTACAAAATGACACATGAAATTCACAAGTGGGCATGGATGACCAGATGGTATTGGCATCTAAGAGATTTATTGTACAAACTTGGCACAAACTTAGTGTGATCACTAATTTAACATCCAAGATGGGGTTTAAATGTTTATTTTTTTCTAAATAAAGATCCATCTAAGTATCAGGTGAAACATATTTTATTTAGTTTCATTTACTTTTACAAATAAAACTAGAAGAAAAAAGCATTATTTATCATTCTTAAAGATTGTCATTAATATAGGCTACATTTAAACAATCAAAGTTTAGAACTGTCTATAATTTTCCATATATATCACCCCATAAGGCCTAAAATATAATGCTAATTGAGGCTATAGAAGATTTCTTCCCCCCAATTTTTGTGGCCAGTTCATCTGTACAAGTCTATCTGGTCTCATTCTACATATCACCTTGTATAATTAGATTCTACAGTATTACATATAAGCTATCACTCTTTTACAAAAGTTGTAAGCTTTATATCTAATTGTTCAGCTAAATGAATTTCCTGCTGTTAGTGTTTACCAGACTTTAGTGAACCTAAGTGAATAGACCAGATAGACACCACTACTGTTATCTGGGACTTTTCCCTGACACAGACATATCCCTCTCTGTCCTCTTGAGGTTGCTAATGGACAGGGAAGCTCCTCAAGAAAAACAGTTATGTCTATGTGTCCTTTCCTGTTTTCCCCGTATCTTTTATCAGCATATAATATCATCTACATATTACAAAAGGTCATTGTTGAGATACCGGCTTAGTTTTATGATGAGGAAACCTTGGTTGCTCTTGATTTGAGACTGTCACATCATCATTAAACATTAACTGCCTACTAGAAGTCCATTAAGGACTGCAGGATACAAAGAGGCAAAAAATAAAAAAAAAGTCTTTATCCTCAAGGAGTTTTCAGTTTAATGAAAGAGACAACATACAAACAAATGTACACAAATTAAGTTGAGCTTAGGAAAAACTGGAAATAATTAAAAGAAGGAAAACAGTGGAATTAAAGAGTTTAAAAAGGATTTTTGTAGGAGGGGAGATTTTTGTTGAGACTTAAAGGAAGCATTACCCAAAGGGACTTTTTTTTTTTTCTTTTGAGAGGCAGGGCTAAAATACTGAAATGTGCCTGCCAGGAAATTCCTTGAAAGTCCCTTTAATAATGCATGAGATAAATTTCTTGGAAAAAATTTTAAGTGTTCACCATACTGGATTTAGTGGACAAAAGTCAGAAATCTTAGTACAATTCTATTGTTGGAGCAAAAAGACAGTCATAAGACCACTTTGTCCTATTTTTTTTTTAATTTGTAGAATTTTAGATCCATTGTAGCCCTTTACCAATACTCCAGATATTTTTTTAAAAATTGCCATTTACTTTAAAATGTAAATGTTTTATTTTCATATCTCAATATTTAGACAAAGCTGGACAATTTGTAAACTAAAAATTAGCTTTTCTATATCCAGCATCAGTCTCCATGTCCAAACTAAAAACTCATAGTGAGAAGAAAAAAAGAAAATCTATCTCATTTAATATTCATCATTTCACATAATAATTCAAGGCAAAGTTTGTTTTTTTTTCATCTCTTCAACATTCCATCCTGAGACTGATATTTTCCAAATTATAGCAAATACTAATTGAAAATAAAGCAAAATGAAAGTATAACTGAGTATTTACTTTGTAAAAGATAAGATGGGAAAATGTGGAAAATTATGGAGTCATGTTAAATTAGCATGGTCTTTATTATTTTCTTTGATATTGATTTAAATAATGACTTTTCTTTTGATTTCCCTTTCTCAAGTGGGAAAAAAAATACCTGCTCAAAGAAATATAGAGAGAAATAATTAAAGCATATCAACGAACTATTTTGTGCTTCTCTAAAATGAGTTATATTTTCCTCATAAAATTGGCTAAATCTTATTCTAAAAACATATGCAAGCTTTTTTTAAAAAAGCATTTTTTTATTTCTCCCCAATAAGATACCCTGAAGACTACCCTGTTGCCCTGCTACCCCAATTACTCTTACTGTGCTTTATCTTACACAATCTTTTCTTTTGTGGGATCTAAGGTCTTCCATAATCTAGTTCAAACTGCTTTTATTTTATCTGCTTTTATCTACCTTTATCAACAAACTGGGTTATTATATTTTTCCTGATCACTTCCATTCTCTACCATGCATAGAATGTTTTTTTTCCAAAGTGTAGGATGATGAAACCTTTGTTCATTATCTAACTTACATGACAGAATATAGTACCTCCTTTATGTGGGCATGCCAGATGAGCAGTAGTGTGACAGCATCTCCTTTAGTTCACCATCACTACAAAAATTCTTCAGAGACCCTGACAATATCCTTGTACTTCTTTCTCTGATCACTATATATAAGTGACTGCTTGTCTTGGGTTACTTCTCCACAAAATAATATTTCAAATAGTCATGCATTTGGCATTCAGGTAAATGGGCAGCCCTTTGGAATTGCCCTGTGCAGTAGAGTTTGAATGCTTGACAGTTCACTTTCAGAGAGGAACTTAGTGTCTGGTACCATATCTCATAAGGTAATTTTCAGAATCTTTTTTAAGACAATTCGAGTGGAAGTGGTTCTGGTTTCTGGCATGGTGCTAATAGACTGTTGAACTTTCACAGACAGCACAGAATACCCTCGTTCTGTAAACCTTCACATTCATGTTTCTCTCTTCCCTTTTTGTTCAGATCCTCACGATGTAGAGTTAACTTTGGCAATGGATACATCAACCTCTTTTTCCATGCAGACATCCCTCAAAAGTAAAATTTCAATGTAAACAAACTTATAACATCATTCAAAATGTCTCCATTTCTTTTGAAAAATGGTTTCATATTTGGATCGTTTAGTGTTGATTTGTAGAAAACCTCTGTTTTGTTCACAGATGATTGTGTACTCAATGTGGCCTTTGAAGCTGAAATGCAACACCATGTGGATTGAGTCTCTGTTCCTTGTGTTAATTTTGGCCTGATAATCAACCTTACACATACTTAGTACATAAGTGGAGATTACAACCCAACCATTGCCTGACTAATACAAATAAAATAAAAGTCAGGCAATGGTTGGGTTGTAATCTCCACTTATATACTAAGCGACAACTATTGTTCGATCTGACTCCCATCCACAATCTTAAAAAGCTCACCACAAAATGTAAACCATGTTCATAGCATGACATTAGTAACTGTGTCTGTGTTGAACTTTCTATCAGCTTAGCTTCTATATCTCACTTCCATTATGAAAGACTTTCATTCTCACTAAAAAGTCATTTTTAAGAAATGTCTTCATTAAATGTCAACTATTGACAAACTTTTAAGTTCCTAACAACTTAATTGAAAATGGAATATTGACAAAGCATATGATTTTTAAACACTGAAAAATACTTACCAGGTTTCTTGGAAAACATTAGTGTAGTTATGAGGGACTATATTTAAAATTTCAAATTACATGAAAACAAAGAACTCTAAGAATCTTCTTGTCCCTTTTTATGCTGAAGGACAGAATCAGAAAATACTCTTTGTCTGCCATATATATTTCTCTAAACAATGAAAATATTTTACTAACTCCATTGCAATGATCATAGGAATTAATTAGAATCAATATGCAAAATTCTGATGGACTAAAAATTTCTCAAAGATACCCTCGTTACCTAAAACGATAAAAAAATTAATTATTGGTCAATACACTAAGTAGTGTAATATTGTAGTTTGTCTTCTATTTTCAAAGTGGACCAATGTCATCCTAGGGTGATATTTTGGCTTTTCCATGAACTAGATTTAAACAAAACAAAGTTAAACAAACTTTTCAGCCTCATTTTTCTCTCCAGAGTGATTCAAGTGCATCAGCAAGACAAAAGTCAAGATAACTATCAATAGTCCCAGATATAGTGGATGACTTTGGCTTCTTTGATGTCTGGCTAAATTCTCAGCAATCCACAGTACCTGTTTGAGCCATTGGAACAAGCTGTTCTTATCTAATCATTCCACCACAGAGAAGTCTTCTCATGCTTGGGATAGAAATCCCTCTAACTCACTAGTAGGTTTGATGTCTATAGGTTTCTGTTGGAATCCTTACTAACTGCTAACTAATTAGAGTTGATCTAATCTTACAAGGAGATTTTGGCCAGAACCTGAAACAAGATACTAAGTAGAACTAATTAATACAAGGCTTGTGTTCACACCTTTACTCATTGGAGTTCACAAGTATGCCAGCTTCACAAAGTAAACTTTCTAACTTCAAGGGAGTCCACACCTCCCTTAAAGCTTTTTGGGCCAGAGAGCACTATGGGAGAAAACCCATAATCCCTCTCTCTCGTATCCCACAATTCCTCCCTCTTGGATAAAAGAAACAGACAGAGGCTCTCGGTCAGATTTCAGTGGAGTTACGCCAGAAGCCCTCTCTCCGCGGCGAGGCAAGAGAGAATACATTTTTCCTCTTGGCTGGCTGGTGGCAGACGAAGAGTTTTCAGAGGGTAAAGCTACGAGTGGAGAGTTCAGTGGACAACCAGATTCATCTTCATCTCACACCACTGTAGTTGGTAGCTGGGCTCCCCAGAAGGAGACAAGAGAGACATTCCATCTCTGTGTTGGTTGGAGGCAGAAGAAAGCAGAGGCAGAGGCTGAAGGACAGAACCTTTGGATTTGGAAATATTCGGAGGGCTCTAAGCCTCAAAACCGGCTGTGCTTTGAAAAGAACAAGAACTCCAACATTTGAACTCCTAAGAGGTTTCCCCCATTCTTATTTAGTCAATCCATTGGGTTGTTCCCATTGAGCATGCTATAACATATTAGAGTGTCTAGAGAATGCATAGAATTAATGGATTTTCATACTCATATGTGACAGTAAACCAAATCATTTGCAACAAAAATCATTAAAAATAAAATGGATACTTTTTTGTTGTCATTGCTTTGCTGAAGAATATCTAGACTAGATATCCTTCTTTGCCCATTTCTTGAAAAGCACTTTTTTTGAAAAAAGCAACCTTAACAGATAATTTTGTGAGTGATTATAGTTTGTAAAATTTAAATTTCAAAAATTATTGCAAAATAAGTTTAAACCTTTTTTCACTTTTGTCTTTTATTTTATTTTATTACTATTTTTGATGCTCGAGATAGTGCACTGAGAAGTAATTGATTACCAATTAAGTTAAAGAATATTCCTTGGATTTTGTTGCTTCCCATTGCTACTACACTACACTACTACACTACTAGAGCATTAAAACCATTTCTTTGGATTTTTGTAATTTTGTGGTTCTTAACTTTTGTCTGCCCAAGCAAAGGATCCTAAAGTATTTCTAAAGACTAATCTTTCTTATGCAAAGCTAAAAAATATATCATTCCTTCTTTCAGAAACTTTTATTGAAACCAATTGAATGTGACACCTTGAGGTAGAGTTTAATTTCATTTTATTTTTTTTAATCTAAATGCTAGGAATTGGGCCTTGGAATTGTAGGACATTTGTTGTATTCTTATTGATACATTTTTGATTACTTGATCTACCAATATCTAAAGTCTATCTTGTTTCAGAAACAGTAAAGATATGCTAGTTCTCTACAAGTATATGACAGTCCTTTATATATGAACAGAAAATTAGGTTTGATCTCTTTGAGATAAGGAGCAAAGAACATTGTGAAGTTAAGAATATTGACTAAAGATTAAGAATTTTAGTTATGAGTTTAATTATATCAGTGTAGTTACAGAGAGATATATATATAGACTTGACATTGGTTTGGGGAGTGGGAAGTCCCTCACAATTAGAGCTGTTCAATAGTGAAATGATGCTTGAGCAATAATGAATTGTCCCTCATAGGAAGTCTTTAAATGGAGATGACAAATTTGGAGATTGGGAAATCTTTGTTAAATGTTAGTTAGATAGATTCTGAGTTTACATTTATGACTTTGTGAAACTTATTTTTGTAGGATCTCATGCCTGAAGTCTTCCTGCCCTGCCACTAAACTTGGACCCTTGAGAACATAAGCCAGATTCATTAAGCAGGATTTAAGTAGTTTCCAAATATAAGTATTACTAGACTATGAGCATTCTTTCATTGACTATGCATTTCTTACTCATGTCTACATCATATCATGTCATACTTTACACTCTGTAACTGATCTAGTCTAGCTTTTAAATAAGTTAAGTAAGAAGTTAGACATACAACTCAGTTTTATCTTCATTCAATATGGATATTCATGCTACAAGTAATTCCATAACTCTTGTGTTAAACCATTCCCAAATGCAAACTAATTTAGTGGCCAAAGTAGAGGATATGCTTGCTTCTTTGATTCTGCTGTTTTCTTACTCTATCAAGGATAGGAACCAAAAAAAAAAAAGGGGGGGGGGCAAAAATTGAAATGTCTCATGTTTTCCTAAAGATTAAATGTTTATACTAGTTTTCTTTTTCCTTTGTGTGCTTATTTGAAGTGACATTCAGCTAAAAATGCAATGGTGATGATTCCCTTTTTTATGCTTTGCTTATCATAACCTGAATTTTTCCAGATGATTGAGAGAAATTTTTATATTATGTATGGTGCAAGTTATATTCAGTAGTTAACTATTATCCCCCACTTAACATTTAAACAATTTTTAAATAAAAGACTGATCTTCCACCTCAAACTGCTATTATAAAAACAGAGAAGCAGTATGTAGGGTTGCTCTATGAAAAAAAGTGATGGATTTGTTTTTTGATACATTAAGTTTGAATTGATGGTAGAACATTTAAGTGAAAAATTCTAGTAGGTAATAGAAAATAGAGGGTTGGAACAAGAAAGATTAGGTCAAGAGAGAGTGAGAGAAATTTGAGAGATGATAGAATAGAAATGATTGTAGAAGCCCTGTGATTAAGATATGCCACAGTTTGGCAGTGTATGCTTTGTACAGAATACATTAAGAGATCCTAAGAGTCAAGTAGCCTTGCAATTTGTAAATGTAATTGGATTTAGTATTATGGCTCCTAGGCAAACCCTTATTTTTCTTTTTCATTTTATTGGTTTTTGAAAGATCACATCTAGTCATTTTCTTCCTCATTTCCTTCCTTTCTCATGATAGATTATTACAATACATTAATAATTATCAAAATGTGGTGTTCTCTTCTTTTTTATAATATAATCGTTCTCTCTAGGAGCAGGTTTCTTGGGGAGGTTTTTTGGAGGCAGCCTTAGTTTCAGTTCAAAGTAATAATAACTTCAAACGCAGTCAGCTGATAAAATCCAAACGTTTATTTTCTCCTTCCAAGTCTCGTCTCTATCCCTGGGCCCTATTAGCTTTCTTAGAGGCCTATCTTTCAGTGGAGAAACAAAGGAGGAGAGCCTGCCATCATGGTGATGTGAGATCAGATGAGTGAATCTGGCTCTACCTCCGAGGGTGGGCTTCTTCTGAACTGACTCACTTCACTAACTCAACTCCTTTTTATGCTCTTTTAGAGCTGTGAACTCAAAGGTTGACTCCTCCTCTGAGAGAGTGGGATTGTGGGTTTCTGACTTGTGAATCTCATACTGAACACTGACTTGTGAATCTCCCAAAAGTGTGAACTCCAATGAGTACTTAAATATATTAGTGAGCTAGAGAATTTGCTAAGTACCATGCTCAATTAGGCAACTGACATCACTTTGTAAGGATTCTAACAACAATGTAATGCAATTATAACAATATAATAATAATACATTGTAATAACCTAATGTGAGAGAGGAAGGAAAAGTTAAATGCAGTGTTCTAAAGATACAAGTATTTCATTCTCTTTTGTTCATTTTGGGCATATACAGAATATAGGAAATTACATATTAACCTTAACATTTGCAAATGAAGAAGCAAAATGGGATAATGAATAGGGAGCAAGTCTTGAAGAAATTAAGACATGGATTCAAGTCTCACATCTGATACATAATGGATATGTGGCTCTCATGTCCCTAGACATTTCTCACATTGATAAAGAGTATTTCTTATACCAATGAAATCACAAGCCTAAACAAAAATAGCTAGTATTTGTCATGGGGCTTTACAGCATACCGTATTATCTAGCTGATTCTCATCATTATTGAGATGCTAGTATTACTATATCCCAATATTACAGATTAGGAAACCAGGGTTCAAGGAGATTAAGCAATATATAAGTCTAATTAAGTAAATTTGATATTGAATCTGAGATAAATATATTAGTTGAGGCTTAGTATCTAAGTATCTGAAGTAGAACTGAACCCGTTTTCTTAACTGCTCATTGTAATGGTCTTACCCAATGTGACAGGATATATCTATTTTATATCTCTGCTGAACAACCATTTCAATTTCATTTATTAAATATTTTTCCTAATATTCAAACTGTTTCTTTAGATGGAAAAGTCTTGATATGAATGCAATTCTAAATTTGGAATTATTGCCATTATTACAGTTTTCCATGATCTCCTTCCTCAACCTTTATTCATACTACAGATATTTGGATATAAGTAATAATTTCTTTTTTATTATTATTTCCAAAAAGTATGTTCTTTGTGTACTTTTCCTGCAAAACACTAGCCAAGGACAGAGCAATCATCATGTCCCACACCAAACTCCCAGTGAAAAAAGACTTCTTTATTAGGCCTCTCAAAAATCCTGATGTTCTTGCCTGAATTTTCTTCTTGATATCCTCTTCAAGAAAATTCTGGTTATTTTGTTTTGTTTTGAATTGTTATGTTTTTGCCAGTTCAAGGTAGAACGAAATACTTCTTTTCCATAAACATCCACAATATCTTATTGTCTCCAGTCTCACTTCATTTTATTGCTCTAGTATCTCTTAACTGCCTTTTTTACTCAACTTTGTGTACCTTTCGGTCCCCATCTACTTCCCACCTACCTACCTGCTTTCTAGTTCTGTTAGCACAAAATCACATCAATGTTATCATTAATACTGGATAAGATGATATCAGAGTACTATTTTGGCTTGCTTAATCATTTATGTAAATTTCTTTAAAAATAACAATATTTTATTTTTTCAAAATACATATGAAGATTCAGCAATAATCTTTGCAAGATTTTGAGTTCCAAATATTTCGCCGTATTTTCCTTCCTTCCTCCTCCCCAAAACAGCAAGTAATCTGATATAGAATATAATGTATATTCATGTTAAACATATGTCTGCATTAATCATGTTGTGAAAGATGACTCAGAAGAATAAAGAAACACTACAAGAAGGAAAACACAATGAAGCAAAACAAAACATGAAAATATTTATGCTTTATCCATACTCCCTAGAAGTTTCTCTGAATGTGGTTAGCATTTTCCATCACAAGTCTCTTGGAATTGTCTTCAATTGTTGCATTACTAAAAAGAGCTAAGTGGATCATTTTAGATAATCACACTATGTTTTTATTTTTTTGCTGCTGTTGTTTTTTTTTTTTTCATTTTAATTCAATTGAATCATAGTATATTTTGTTCCAGCTTTTTACCTTTACTCTGTGTATATCTCTCTTCTTCAAACATGTTTCTTGGAAACAACATATTGTAGGATTCTGGTTTTTAATCCACTCTGCTATCGTTTCATTTTAATAGAGAGGTCATCCCATTTACATTCACAATTGTGATTACTAACTGTATTTCCCTCAATCTTATTTCCCTCTATTTATACTTTTCTTTCTTCTTGCACTCTGTCCCTGCTCACCAGTGTTTTATTTCTGACAACCATCTCCCTGAATCTGACCCATAGACATACACAATTTTTCTTTCCTGTTTCTACTACTACTTACTAACATTTCTATATCCAACTAAGCACATGTTCCCTCACTGAACCAAATTTGATGGGAGTAAGATTCAAATAATTTTCATTTCTCCTTTATTTATTCCCTCTTCTGGCTTTTCATGTAATATAATTTACCCTAATCTGCCTCCTTTCCTCTTCTCCCAGTAGAATCATTTTCCACCCCTTAATTATTTTAAAGAATTGCATCAAAGTATGTTATACTCACACTCTCTGTCTATTTATTCTTCTTCTAAAAGTTCTAATAGAGATACAATTCTCAAGAGTTACAGGTATCTTCTTCATGTATAAAATTTGCTGTGTTCTGCTCACTTTACTTAGCATCAGTTCACTTAGTATCTCCAGGCCTTTCTGAAATAAGCCTGCTGATCATTTCTTATGGAACAATAATGCGGAATATCATCTTCTAAGCTCCCAATCCTTTAATGTAACAGTTGCTAAATCATGTGATTCCTCTTGAATTATTTCTGGTTACTTGCAGTATTTTCTCTTTGATCTGGAAATTGTGAAATGTCTATAATATAATCTTCCAGGACTATTTTATCCTTTGGTTGTAGGATATCAGGGAAGTTTTCTTTGATATTGTCTTGAAAGGTACTGCCCACATATTCTGTGTCTCTCTCTGTCTCTCTTTCTCTCTGTCTCTCTGTTTCTCTCCCTTTAGATAGCTCAATATATATATTTTAAAATTATTATTTTACAGCTTTTTATTTACAAGATATATGCATGGGTAATTTTCAGCACTGATAATTGCAAAACCTTTTGTTCCAATTTTTCCCCTCCTTCCTCCCACCCCTTCCCCCAGATAGCAGGTTGACCAATACATGTAAAATATGTTAAAGTATAAATTAAATACAATATGTGTATACATGTCCATGCAGTTATTTTGCTGTTCAGAAAGAATTGGACTTTGAAATAGCGTACAATTAACCTGTGAAGGAAATCAAAAATGCAGGTGGACAAAAATAGAAGGATTGGTAATTCTATGTAGTGGTTCATAGTCATCTCCCAGAGTTCTTTCACTGTAGCCCAATATTTTTAAAATTAGCTTTCCTGGATCTATTTTTCAGATGACTTTGAGATTTGCTTTTGTTGTTGTTGTTTTTATTTTTTCTAACCTTTTGATTGTTGTTGACTTATTTTTAATGTCTCATAGAGTCATCTGCTTCCATTTCGCCGATTCTAATTTTAAGGAATTATTTTCTTCAACTAGCTTTTGTCCTTCCTTTTCCATTTGCTTAATTCTATTTTAATTATAGTTGTTTTCTTCAGTGGATTCCTCAGTCATTTGTTCATTTCTATTTTCTATGATATCTCTGTAGGTTTTCTTTGTAGGATCTCTTGTACATAGTAATCATTGAATTATTTTCTATTTCTGCTTTCCCCTCTTATTCTAACACTTTTGATCAATTTTCTTTAATTATTTCTTGTATTGTTGTATCAAGAAATCTCTTTTGGATCATACCTTTCAAGTAATCTAATTATTCTTATATTTTCTTTTCTTGATCTAGTCTCCATTTTTTTAGACTGGTTTGTTGGTGTGATTACTCCTAATCCTGAGTTATAAGCCTCTGGCCTTTGGTCCTTCTTCAGTCCTCCCCCCTTTCCTGGAAGCCAAAACAAAGAACTCAGTTCCCCTGCAAGTGCTCAGTCATGTGCTGGTTCTTTTCCAGGGCCAGGAAGCACAGTTGGATCTGACATTCCTTATCAGAGGTTCCCTCAATCTTCCCTGATTTACATGGGGGACTCCCCCACTGTTTGGGGAGGTGAATGTTCCTATGGCTGGAAAAGAAACTATTTTTTTTCTCCCCAGTTAGTCCCAAGATTTATCTCTTGATGTTTTGTTGGAACTAGCCTGGGGGTATTTATACTTCATACAGACCAAACTTCAGTTCTGATATCTTTTTTTTTTTTTAATCTTCTCTGATTGTCAGGAGAGGACCATTGTTCCTCTCTAATTTTTATTTAAGTACTCTAAAATTGCATCACTGGTAAAATATTTTCTTGTTTGTGGGAGAAATATAGACGCATTGGAATTCTCTGACTTAACTCTGTCCAAAATGCTCTCCCCAACAATTCTATTCATAAGGAATTGTTTTTTTAAGTCAATATTGTACTTGCTTTTCCAAGCTATTGACATTATTTTCATGATTCTTCTACATAACTCTCATGTCTTTGAACAATTTTTCTTTTATTTCTCTTACTTGATTTTTAATATCCTATTTGTACTCTTCCAAAAGTAACTTTTGAGTTAGAGAATAATTCATAGTTCTCTTTGAGGCTTCACTTGTAAGAATTTTGACAGTTTTGTTTGCTTCTGAATTTGTGTATTGATCTTCCCTGGCTTCATAGGACCTTTCTATGATCAGGGGTCTTTCTTACTTGTTTTTAGCCTATTTTGTGACTTGTAAAGTTTAGTCCTCTTCCTAGGACAGAGAGGACCACTCTCCCAAGATTCTTATTCTGGGGCAAGGGACGTGGTCCATGGCTTTTGGCATAGGGAGATTCTGATTTGCTCACTGCACTGGAGTGACCTGGGCGACTTGCACCTATTGTGCTGGGTCCAGGACCTACAATTTACCTTCTGATGTGGGGCTGGAAGCCTCCAGCTTGCTAGCTGTGCCTCCATCCTTTTGAGCCAGGATTGAGAGGCAGTGATTCTTGGTCTAGGCTGTGGCTAAGAGACTCTGCTGGCTGACCCAGGACACCATGTATGCTGGACTGGGCTTCTCTTTTACTCAAATGAGACAGGCCTTTCCTGAAGTCCTTCTAACTTATCTTAAGCTGGAAAATTATTTTACTCCATCTGATTGTGAGTTTTGTTGTTCCACAATCCATTTAGAGACATGGTTTAAGGTTGTTTCCAAGGGAAGCATTCAGGCAACTTCTCCCCGTAACTTTTTTTGCCTTTTTTTTTCCCTTACTTCCTTTTATTAGTTATCTCTTTATATAAGAGTATTATATTTTTGAAGGGAGGGTCTGTCTTGGCTTTTGTATTCCTCTTTCCAAAAGTTAAAACAGTACTTCACTGTTATTTAGTCACAGCAAAGTTCATCCAGAGCACAAAGGATTGTTGTTATGTCAAGCTCAGGGCACAGTTTGCTTGTTAGATTTTAGCTCTGGAAAACAAGGTGTCTAAAAGAGAGAAGTGGTCTTGGACACTGACAAAATATACACACAAATATGTGCTATGACCTTTGAAATGAATGAAATGTGAGTAAGAATTGGAATAGAACTATTTTCTATTACAAAGTTGGCCAATTGACATTCTCACAGGAGACAGAAGAAAAGCAAATCCAAAGCATCTTTTTACAACTAGCATCAGATTTTCATCTCATGTCATTTCCCTTGCATTACCCCATCTGTGTGTGTTCATTCTCTGTCTGTCTTTCTCTCTGTCTCTCTCTCTGTCTGTCTTTCTCTCTGTCTCTCTCTCTGTCTGTCTCTTTTTCTCTGTGTCTCTCTCTCTCTCCCCCCCCCTCTCTCTCTTTCCCTGCCTCTCTGCCTGTTCCCCCCATTTAGCATGAATTATATAAAGAAACAACTGTATGGCAATATTTACCAGAAAAAAATGTTTCCTTTCCTTCTGCCTCTCCAAAAGTTCAATTCCCCAGCAAGACATACTATAGAAATTATTCTTCTGCCTTGTGCCTTTTTTATCTCCCTCATTTTCCCCTTCTTCTCCTTTTCTTTCTTTCCCTCTCTCAAACAACAAATTCACATCAAGCTATCCCTTGGAAATGTTTCAGAGAGAAACTTTTGTAGGTGCCACTTTGCTTATCCTTTTCTCCCCATTGATCTATTATGTTACACTCAGAAGAGAAAGTTTGCCATAAGACCTTATTTCATGCTGCTTATTGATCTGCCGTGATGTACTGTGTCATCCACTTAGAGTGTTCATTTATGAAGAGTACAGCTCTACCATCAGGGATGCTTTGGAGCTGAATTCCTAAAGCCCTACGAAGCTTCTAAAAATCTCATCCTCCTATAAACATATATTATGGCTTCACAGATGTGGCTGTTGACAGAATTTGCAGAGTGACACTTTAGGAACACAAGCACTATTCAATAATCAGAGCCAGTCTTGCATGCGTGGTGAAGGTTTGCAGTGATGATGGTGGCTAATTCAAGCTGCTGAGCTCAGAACTGGCTTCTTGATCCTCCTGAAGTTAAAAATGATTGCCTTTGATATGAGATCACCACTTATATCTGTAAATGGTTCATTACAAAACACTTTCTATAGATAACAAATATAGTTGTAAATATAATCCTTGAAAACAATCCTGTGATACAGAGAAGTACAAATATAATTGTCTCTGTTTTACAGAAGAAGAACTGAGAAGAGACATGTCCAGAGTGCAAAAGTAATTAATGGTTTGGGAACAATTCTAGATCCTCTGGTTTCTGGTCTAGTGTGTTTTCTAGGCTTTTTGTCATCGCTTTCTTGCAATTCTTCCAGTCAAGTTCCACAACATTTGTGCTTAGTTGAAGCAGTATTATTATGGTTGTTGTTCCCTCCCTCTCTTCTTTCCTTCCTTCCTTCCTTCCTTCCTTCCTTTCTTCCTTCCTTCCTTCCTTCCTCCTTCCTTCCTTCCTTCCTTCCTTCCTTCCTTCCTTCCTCCTTCCTTCCTTCCTCCTTCCTTCCTTCCTTCCTTCCTTCCTTCCTTCCTTCCTTCCTTCCTTCCTTCCTCACACCATCTCTCCTTTCCTCCCTCCCTGACTTTCTGCCTTCCTTCCTTCTTTTCCCTTTCAAAGGATGCTCTGCCCAAAGAAAGGTAAAATTTAATCCCTGAAACCTCTCAAGATACCTTGGGATTCCCAGACTACATTTATTTCCTAAGGACAATGCCTTAAACTCAGATCCCTCTGGCTTTCATTAATTGGCTAACAAAAGGTCCCAGATCAAGTCCCACTTGATCTTTGTATGGGCCTTGATTGCCTCAGACTGTTTATAAATAGCAATTGTTTCTGTTTTCTTCAGAAAATCTGACTTTTTCCTTCCAAGTCGATATTTTTTGAGGAGGTATAAAGTACTATTCTTTGCCTCATTTCTTTCTTACTTCACCTTAATCATTAGCTCATTCCTTCAGTCAAACTGAGATCTATTGATCTTTACTTAACAAGGCTATAGTCTGCCATTGCATCCTGGGCCATATCAAATCATGCTGATCTTTATTTGATCATTGGACCTAAATGGCTCCAGAGGGGAAAGTGAGGCAGGTGACCCTGCCCAGCCCCCCATCACTTAAATCTGATTCATTTTTCCTGTCATGGCATCTGCTCCCTGATAACCTGGTTGTCTTTGAGAATGAAGGACAAATAACAGCTGTTAACTGGTTGAAATTGAATATAAGCCTTCTCAAATCTGGTAGGGTTTTAAAAGTTAAGGTGCTTTATTTATTTATCTATTCATCTATCTATCTACCTATCTATTTAATTGATTATTTATTTATTTAATACTTCAGAGCTGTCCACTTTCTAATATAGACTCAAATAAGACCAGCAAATTTGTGTTTCTAGCAAAAGAAACAAATGGAAATTTTGATGACCCAGCTCTCTTTCTTATTGACATGATAGGATTTCTTATTGACATGATAGGTTTTAACTTCCAATTGTACC
Organism: Antechinus flavipes; assembly: GCF_016432865.1. Classification (NCBI taxonomy): domain Eukaryota; kingdom Metazoa; phylum Chordata; class Mammalia; order Dasyuromorphia; family Dasyuridae; genus Antechinus; species Antechinus flavipes. Next base: position 21,586,546 of record NC_067403.1, on the reverse strand, counting down.
CTGCTCTTGAGCTTTGCCCTCTGGCTTTTGCTCTCATTCTTTGGCAATCAAGGGTGGAGAAATAGTCCAAACAATGCAGTTGTTTGGTTACCCTCCTTCAAAACAATAACAATGATAAGACCACATACACACATACACAGGAACCCTCACACATTTCTGCTCCAGATTATTCTCTCAATGAGATACTGAAATCCATAGATATTTTAATTTTCTTAATAGATACTAAAACAATAACCAATATGGTTATATGTATATAAACATATTCACATGCACATGCATATGCATATATGTGTGCATGTGTATATATAAATATATGTGTCTGTGCATGTATACATTTATTAACAAGTAGCACCAAAAAGGCCGAGTTCAAATTTGCCCTTAGAAAATAGCTTTGTCCACTCCTGCCTCAGTTTCTTCAATTATACAACGGGGATAATAATACAACCCACATCACAGAATTGATTTGAGGATCATATGAAATAATATTTATAAGGAACCTAGCACAATATCTGTTGTATAGCAAGTATTTTATAAATGCTTGTTTCTTCCCCTTCTATCCTTATTTTATCTCTTTTTATTGCTTTTGTCCTCCAAAGAAAAAACTGTATTCAGAACCTAATGCTCCATATTTTATGATGAAGATTTAAAATTCCATGTCTTTCTTTATCTGGTTTTCTATATATGTTCAAGAAATTTGAAACAAAAATTTACTGGTTATCTAATGTATTTTACAACCTCTGATTTCTTCTGAAAAATGAAGACTAATTTATTTTTCTAGTCTAGCCCTCTGTAAAATTCTTTCATGAGACAGTCAATATTTTGTCTTAGGATTTATGCATTAAGAATTTATTTGAATTATATGTAATATCTAAGAATATAAATTCTTATATATTTTATAAATACATATATATGCATGTACATATGTGTGTGTGTATGTGTGCATGTGTGTGTGTATGATGCATTCCCAGCCATTATGCTTTAATTCAAACATGAATTATTCAAGTCTTACTTTTTCTTATTTTCTCATACCCATCCTTTAATAGGTGTAAACTAGACAAAACTGGTCTCTAATCTGTGGATGACCAGTGCTTACTAAAGCAGGCTAGAGGCAGAAGAGTAAGGAATTAAACAGAAGTTTAATTTCCAAGTGAAGGAAACAACTTACAAGCAAGGAAACATATGCCTAGGCCCTATACCTAGGACAGGGGGGAAAACCTACACACTATATATAAAATGTAGATTGATCTCAATCTTTAAAGTTATGGTTTCACAATGATCTGTAACATTGACAGTGAGGGTTAATAGCCAAAAGGAGACAAGTTTGATTCATAGCAGGGCTGGCTTATGACTGGAAAATGGATATCTGTCCAAGCTTGTCCAGAGCTTATTCTAGCTCAGAGAACAACTGGTGCTGGTCAAAGAAATACAATAATTATGTAATTTTGCAAGAGTGTGAGCACAAAGGATTGTTGTTATGCGAAGCTCAGAGCACAGCCTGTTTCATTGGCCTTAGCTCTGGAAAACAAGGTGTTGCCAAATATTTTGTCAATAGTAAAATTCCATAATATACATCTATGACAATTTGTTCTTTCATCCCTTTCTTCATCAATAGACATCTGTATTGATTGGATACTTTGATGCTATAAGAGCTGCTGTAAATTGTACTATAGGTGATCCTTCATTCAGTCATTCACCTACCGATGGGGTTGTTGGATTAAGAATTAAAAACATTATGTTGGACTTTATCACATAATTCCAAAAGATATTCCATAATGGAACAAATTTTTAGCTCTTCTAGCAGTAATGTATACAATATATGTATGATTTAAAACACAACAAACATAAAATATTTCCTTCTTTATTTATCTTTGGGCATTTGATATGTTACAGGTTGCCAGAATTGAATTTCTCTAATTTGTAGTAAAATGAAATATTGTTTAGATGGTTTCAGGTGATTGGACTGATTACCTAGCTGTTCTATAATCAATTTATCCATCGTTTTATGAATCTAATCCAGTTTCCTACTGTCTCAATGCTCTTTCCCTACTGTCTCAAATTGATCTAGGCTGAAAGATCCAGCTCCCTTTCCAAACAAACAAACAAACAGTTAAATATACAACTTCTAAACTTTTTGAGCCCAAAGTAGGTTTTTTTTTTTCATTTTTCCCTTGCCTATTTTGAGCTCACAAAATGTTCATTAGCTATCAAGTATAACATGTTTTGTTACAAGAAAATCTTAATTCAGTTGACTCCTGCTTCATATTTTGAACTCCATTTCTTTTGATCTTACTTGAAACTATGTCTATGGATTCTTTCTTGCCTCTTTGGTCTTGTCCCAAAACAATTCTTTCTCCTACTTGATATATGAAGTCAACAATTTAAATGTCATCTGTTCTCACTAGCTTCTCACTAGCACTATTTTTTTTTTAGTATTCCTATCAAATAGCCTGCTTACTCCTGATTGTTTCTGATTAAATGTCTTCATTTTTTTTTTATTTTGCTAGAAGTTGCTTTAAAATAATTAAGTTTATACATATATTGATATCTGTTGCTTTTCCAAATAAATATTCCAATTTTTTATTTGATTATTTGTAATGAAGATTGCTTGATGCATTAAAAGGTATCTCCCAGCTATCTGCAGTATTTATTATTTAATCTTGAGGTACTAAATATTAGCTGCAATGTCCCTTTCTTATTTAAAGTTGGGAGTTCTCTGAATGAATAATATTGCTATTAGCACCACAGATTTTTTCTAATACTAATTTTCGTGTGTGTGTGTTTGTATTTGTCCAGAACCAAGAAAACTAATACTTTTCAGCACCTAAGTCAGGGCTCAGTGTTAAACTGTACTAGTCAATCACTCAAAAGATTTCTATAAACACTTAAAATGTGAACTAAGTTCTTTTGCAGAAAATAGAATAATCTTATTATTTATTAGAAAAAAAAGAAATTCACAAAATGAAAATGCTTTTGTCACATTCTGAAATTAATATTTTTTAGGATAAAGATCCTTTATGTGTATATATGCATATATTTTTTTCATACACATAAAGGCATATATATAGATAAAATATGTGTAGATACATATAAGTACATGTATGTACAAAACATAAATGTATATACAAATAATCATGTATATTTATAAGTATGCATATATAAATATGTAGTACATACTTTAGGGTAAAAATCACAAGCCTCTTATCACACTATCAAATCAGGGTTCCAGAGCAAAGCTTCCTTTGTCCCTATCAACGATTATCAGTTGATATCCAGCCAGAATCACTTAGTTTTAAAAGTCCATTCAAAAGATAAAAATACAAACTGTTGTTTTATTCCACCCCATCCCATTAGTGTACTCTCCCACACAAATACAGGCCAAACCTAGGAGATGTTGAATAAACTAACTTAGTTTCCTTATTTAATATCTTTCTCCATTCCAATCTATCAAAGTGATTTTCCTTAAGGAAAAATCCTGCCCTGTCAAATCAGTACTCAATACTCATTGGCTCCCAATTAGATCAGGATTAAATGCAGAATCTTCTGTTTTTCATTTAAAGTTCTTCATAACTTTACCTCTATATTTCTTGTTTCCTTACACTATATTCTCTTCAATATAGTGTGTGATCCATCAGTTTTCTTGTTGTTCCTTGGATAAGATGCTCCATTTTCTGATTTTGTACTTTTTCACTGATAATCCCCCATTCTGGAATGTTCTTCCTCCTCACCCCTACATCCTAGCATTCCTACTTCAAGATTCAGCTCATTTCCTTCCCCTAAAAGAGTGTTTCCAGGCTCTTCCTAGCACCCACACCAGGTCCTTCCTTGTGGTTATTTGCCATTTTCATTGTGTATATTATATATATACCTATTTGTTTACATGCTGTGTCTTGTGTATAAGGTCTTCGAGGTCATAGACCATATTTTGGCTTTTCTTTTCATTGCTAGAATTTAATAGAGCACCTGACTTATAGAAAGTCAATGATAAATGCTTGTTTATTCTCTGACTCAAGCTTATGGAAAATAGAAGCAAAGATTGGATATAATTTCCTTGCTATTTTTGTGAATTCCCTTTGTTAAGCCTAGAGATTTTTAGATCTTACAGAGGATTGACTATTGGGTCTGGAGTCAGGAATATGTCAATTCAAATTCAGCCCCATATAATGTCTAGCTTTGTGACCCTTTGGAAGTCACTATCTCAGTTTTTTTTTTTTTTTTCAATTCTAAAATGAGTATAAGAATAACACTTACCTCCCAAGTAATGGTGAGGATCAGATGAGATATTTATTAGGTCATTTATACTCACTTTACTGCATTTAATTGATTAATTTATTCAATAAAAATGGCTAGATCTTGGTCATACAAAATTTATACCTCTGATTCATCAACTTACCCTTAAGATAGAGGTATGCAATTGTTCTAACAATTCTATTCTCCTCAATAAATATTTATTAAGAACATGCTTTGGGTCAATCACCATGCTAAGTATTGGCTATCTAAAAGTTATAATAGTCATTTTTAAAAGTGATATTTAAGAGGATTTTAGAATGATCAGTGTTTATTAATCCTACTGATATGGAATTTCTAACTGTGCTCACACACAAACATGGATGTTTTTATAATAGGTTTTTACATTGCATTGATTGAATCAGGTATTTTTTTTTCCCCATTCAGTCCTTAATATTCAGCTATCTGCATTGGATTGTCAGTGGTCTGCCACACTGAAAAAGTTAATTTGTTCAATGAAAGGATTGAAACTTATTAGTGACATTCTGTTAAAAACCAAACCTGGGCAAACTGAGGAAATATAGCATTCAAATGAATGCAGAGTAGAGGAGCGAACAGGCTGTATTCATCAGGAGTTATTGAAGATGAGAATTTTGAAACAGGTTTAAAGGGAGGTAGTGGATATGGTTAAGTAAAAAAGAATGTAGCAAAGAAATTATTTCTCTTGAGGAAAATGATACATATAATAGACAGAAGAGGCAGAAAAGAACACAAAAATGAATAGAGAATGGAAAGTAGGTAACCACCAGAATGGAAAATCCAATAGATTGATTCTATAAGTAGAAGGAAAGTGGATATGGGTGTGGAGGGAGAAAACAATATAATAATAGAGGAGTAAGCTATTTTGAAAGTGCAGCAGATTTAGGAAAAAAGGATCAAAAATTAGTTCAAAATTTAACTTCTTATCAAATCTCATTAGATCATCTCCGATAAATAATGTATGATTTTTTTTCAGATTGTCTCAGATTGACATCACCCCATCTTGGTTATTGTTTATATAGAGTTTTTCTTATAATTGAGTGGGGTTTTGTTCATTTTAGACAAATATAAAGGAACAATAAGGAGAGTTGAAAGATTTTATAGAGTATCATGAAATAAATGTCAGAAGCTCTGATTTACATATTCTATCCATATGTTAATTTACATATGAGGAGTATATGTTACCTAAATCATGTTTTGTGACATTTATTTTAGGATGCACTATAAAACCTTTCAACTCTGGTTATAGCAACTCGCTTTGGATTGGATCTCAATGATAGCGCAAATGCAGGATAAGGAAATGGCAAGCATATTGGCGCATCAATTTTCCCTCTATAGCATTACAATTACACGAAGCTGTATGTTTCAGCATTACTCCTTGTCAGTAGCATATCAAATATTTTGACATTGAAACAAATGAAACATAAATATATGTAATGTTTCTTGCTACTTCATCAAATCTCAAGATACTTTCACAATAGAAAATGAAATTAAAATATTAATGGTAAAGGCTTCCACTAGACTCTTGTATATTGTGTAAAGGAGGAACTATATTAAATAAAACATTCTTAACTTTTTCAAATTTTTTAAATGCAGGTATTTTACATTTTTTGTATGTGTAAGAACAGTAAGACCTGTATAATTGAATCCATTAAAATTAATTTTTCTCCCTCTAAAGTATATTTAAAAAAATATTCCCTTTGTATTGTGGGAAAAAAAGGAAATCCTGCAGGGTCCTTAATCTTTAGCATTTTATTCCCATTACTTTTTTTTTTTTTTTAAATAGCCAAACATATCATCTTAAAAATAGGTTAAATTTAAAAAATAAGTATTAATTTCTCATTAGCTGAGCTAATATTTCCAACTGGAAGCAAATTTTTACTTTTAGATTCTTAATGCAGAAAAAAAAAACAGAGCTTTGAATGGAGAGCCCACTGCTGAAGTAGCTTTCACAATGATGGTGTAACAACCAAGACTAGTATTATGAAAATACCATATATTTATGTCTTCCAAGCTGTTTGCTCATTTTTGCTGTTCTTTGTGCATATTATAGGATCCTGATGTAGGCGAATTGATATTCTGAACTATTCAGGGATTAGTAGAGGTTTAAATGTTAATACTCTACAACACTACTTATTTTGAAAAATTCTCATTTAAATTCGTATAAGTACTTTCATAGTGAATACTATTTTAAAAGGGGTATCTGTTAAAGGGAAAAAAAAATGCTATCTTAAGGATGCAAAAGGCAGCACACCAGAATAATCTTTGTGCACCATGACATATTTCCTGGTACTAGCTTGGAACACAATAGGTCTTCAATCAGTGTTCTTTGATTGATTTCTTTGCATAAGCAAATATTCAATGTAAATTAAAATGTACTTTTATCCCTTCCTTAAAATTCAAGACAGTGATGTTTCTAATAAACACAATTCAAATAGTATAAAAAATGAGAGATTTTTTTTTCTAATTCCATTTCCTTCAGGTTAATAAAGTTTAGGGTCAAGTTGAAATGAAACTTTTAAGAAATACACAGAGAGGCAATGGCCATTTGTGGCAAATCAAACAAAAGTTCAATTCTGAGAAAAAGGAAAGTTAAATTGTCTTATGAGTATCACTGATCTTGAAAAATGAAATCTTGCATGTTTTATCTAATACTTAGGTACCTTTGATTCTATGGGGGCACATAATAAAACTCATTTGTATATATGGGAAATGCAAAGATGTAGAAAATATTCTTCTCACCCAGATCCACTTCTTAGGTTTCAGAGTATAGTTTTTTCTTTGCACTATTCACCAGCTAACTATAGAAGACTACAGACACATATATGAAAGACAATATGATGTAAGAGTTAGAAAACTGCACCCCCCCCCAACCAGGTGGACTTGAGTAAATTTCCGACTCTGCTGCATACTGTTATTTAAAAAAAATTCTTAATTTAGGTTTTCACTGTAATTAATGAGGTAAAAGTTAGGACCAAGAGAATTATAAGACGTTTATCACAAATACATGAATATAATAACACACTGATGGGGTGATCACTGTAGATCAGCAATAACTTCAAGGTGAGACCAGCTTTTATAGGTAACTTTAAGAAAATTCAGATAGGTTAACTTTAGCAAAAGAGGTTGGGCCCTTGCATCTTATTTCCTCCCCAGATAGTAAATACTTGGAAGTTTTCTAAGTAGGGATATAAAGGCCACAGGTAGCAGATGACTTGGCTCTGTTACCAATATCAGGGGACTGGGTCATGCTTTCCCAATTATGATTGATAAGCAGAACCAGAAATGATGGTATACCAAGTTCATATTATCTTTTGAAAATAAGTGCTGTTTATACTTTTTTCTAAACCATCAAACCTAAACAATAAGCCTTAGAGGTTTGGAGGAATAGGCTTTCATTGGCCATTCAATGAAAGTCAAAGTGATTTAGGTTTAAAGGATTAGTTAGAAAACTCCATTTGAAATGCAATTTTTAAAAGCCTGATTTTTCAAAGCTATATATATATATTAAGAAATTATAAATAAAATAAAATAAAATTATGACTAAAAATGAATAAGACAAAAAGTAAATTGTCCTAGGTTTTTGGGAAAAAAATTTAAATCTAACCCAGAATCTTCACAATTTCTTACAAAACATAACAAAACCTATATCCCTATGAATAGAGCACCCACATATAAGAATGATACCTCAAACAGAGGGACCACATGTAGTGAGGAAAGAAGAAAGAGGAAGAGGAAGAGGAAGAAAAGAAAGAGAAGTAATAGCAATATTCTCCAACTTTTTGTTGAAGTGAAAAGTTGAGTCCCTAGAAGGCAACTACTACTATTCTGAGAGTTCTGAAGATAACTCTTAGAAACTTTATTGTGTATGTTTTGTGCTTACATAAATGTGTGTGTGTGTGTGTGTGTTGTGTGTGTGTGTGTGTGTGTGTGTGTGTGTGTAGATCACAGAACTTGAGTATGGGAAAGAATCTTAGAGGATATCAAGTCCAAATACTTATTTAATAATGAGTACATTGAAGTCAAATTTTAATTCAGATACTTTGATTCTAAATATGTTCAACTATTAGAATAATTGCCCATAGTAATACCTTAGTAAAGATAAGTCAAGAAGAACTTATTAAGCCTCCTAAGTATCAGATACTGTGATGGAGTTGTGATAGATAGTTATGTACTTCAGAAAGATTTGTCCTATAATTATTATCATGGAATAATTAATTCTATATTTCTACAGTACATGTTTCTCAAATGTTCATTGGTTATTGATATGAGACATATTTATATGAGAATAAGGACAGAATCAGAAATAGGGAAACTGAGATGGCAGAGAGGTCACATGTTTCTTTCTGACATTCTCCTACAACTCTCAGACTAATTAGCAAATCCAGCCTCTGAATTAGTTCTGGACAGGCAGAATCCACAAATATCGGGAGTGCAACAAATTAACAGCAGAAGATAATTTCAAAGATCATCCGAAAAGGTTGTTTCAATCAGAAATGGGAGGGAGGCAACCAGCACAAGCAGTAGAACACAAATGCCAGCACAGACAGCACAGAGTCCAGGGTGGTGTGGACTCCACGTGGCAGAGAATTTACAGGGAGGAATCTACAGGAATCTACAGCAGTATTGGGCACTCTGCCCTGGCCACAAGCCAGTAGATCAGCAAAGAAGTAATAAAACATCCAACACAAATACAAATGATAAATAGTAAACCTTGAAATGCTGGAGTCTCACGGGACCTGGCCACATCTACACAGCATGGAACGTGTGAACCGGGATTCAATGCAGCAGCAGGCACTTGTAGAGGAAGCTTGGACAAACTCCCTTGCTCTAAACCTTAACATTTTTTTTTTCCAAATGAGTAAAGTCAAAGAGAACTCTGGCCATAAACAGTTTTTATTCTGAAAGAGAACAGATTTCAAACCCTGAGGAGACTAAAAACAGATTATCTCCAGATGAAGCCCCAAAAGATTTATATAACTTGGTCCCCCATGGTTCTCCTAGAAGAAATTTAAAAGGATCTTAAAAGAGAGCTGGGAGAAAAATAGGGAAAGGAAATGAAAACTTTGCAAGAGGGTTTGGAAAAGGCATATAATTCATTAAAAGAGATTTGATAAAATGGAAAAAGAAAACAACACCCAGAAAAAACAGAATTTGTGAAACAGAAAAAGAAAATAACTTTTTGTGAAATGAAAAAAGAAAATAATTCCTTAAAAAACATAATTTGTGAAATGGAAAAAAATCCATAGAACAAAACAAATCATTTAAAAATCCTTTTGGACAAATACAAAAAAAAAAGTTAAAAAAAAAGTAAATGAATACAATAATTCACTAAAATTTAGAACTGAACAAATGGAAATAAATGACTCAATGAAACAACAAGAATCAGTTAAGCAAAACCAAAAAAAAAAAAAAAAAAGAAAAAAGAAAAAAATAGAAAAAAAATGTAAAATACCTAATTGGGAAAACAAGTGACCTGGAAAATAGATCTAGGAGAGACAATCTAAGGATTATTGGACTCCCTGATAACCATGATGAAAAAAATACCCTAGAAAGGCCTGGAATCTGATATTACAAAAGGTGAAGGAACTTGGAATGCAGCCAAGAATAAATTACCCTGCTATAAACTGAGCATTTTCTTTCAGGGAAGAAGATGGACATTCAATGAAACAGGTGGAATTCCATTTATTTCTGATGAAAACAGAGTTAAACAAAAAATTTGACCTCCAAATATAGAACTCAAAAGAAGCATAAAAAGGTAAAAAGAAAAGAACTCTTGAGAAATGTATTTCAGTTATGGGTATGCATAGAGAGTACATATATAATCTGATTTGTACTGTTATAATATAAACAAAGAAAATAGAGATGGAAAGGGGATTGTATCAGAAAAAAAAGAGGGGGACAAGTGGAGGTAAAATGAGGGAAATTACATCTCAGGAAGAGGCAAAGAAAACCTATTATAGAGGGAAAAAGGAGAGTGATGAACATTGTATGAATCTTACTCTCATCAGATCTAGCTCAAAGAAAGAACATTAGACTTTTTTGGTTTTACTGAGAAACTTCTCTCACCTTACAGAAAAGTGTTAATAAGATTGCAGAAAATATAGAATTAGTAGTTTTAACTGTGAATGTGAATGGGATGATTTATAGGGCTGGAACAATTGTAGAGTGTTGGAACTCTGAAAAGGTATACTTGAATCTAAGGGTGCATAGTACTTAAGGCTAAGTACCTATTCAAGGTGAGATAATGGTTTTATAAACATATACTTAGATGTTATAGTAATGTAATGGCTCTCCTCAAGATTGCCATGTACTGAATATGTTATGGTGAAGTAATGATAGGGAAGGATTGGAGGGCTAAGGGAGAGAGTCGGAATCTCTCTGCCACAGCATGCTCCAGGATTGATCTTTGAAAAGTCAAGTGGCAGCTTGCCTACATCCTTCACTTCTCCTCCTAAAGACCAAGGACTTTGACTGATCCTGACTCTGATGGATCCTGAGGCCCCTCAGAGAGCTAGGCCAGACATTATAGGATGAACTCTCCCATTAAGTGTAAGCAGATAGTAGACTGGATTAAAAGCCAGAATCCTACAATATGTTGTTTACAAGAAACACATTTAAAGCAGAGTGATACATACAGAGTTAAAGTAAAAGGCTGGAGCAGAATCTATTATGCTTCAGGTGAAGTAAAACACACATACACAAACACAAACACACACACAAGGGTAGCCATCCTGATCTCAGATCAAGCAAAAGCAAAAAAAAATGATCTAATAAGAAAGGAAATTATATCTTGCTAACGGGTACCATAAATAATGAAGCAATATCAATATTAAGCATGTATGTACCAAGTGGTGTAGCATCTACATTCATAAAGAAGAAATTAAGAGAGTTATAAAAAGAAATAGACAGCAAAACTATAATAGTGGGAGATCTCAACCTTGCACTCTCAGAACTAGATAAATCAAACCACAAAATAAATAAGAAAAATAAATCATTTACTATTTCTGCCTTTCTGCATTTGATTTTGATGTCTTTATATCCTACTATGTGGTCAATTTTGTATAGATTTCTTGAATTTCCAAGAAGAATGTATTCCTCTCTATTTCTATTCAATTTTCTCCAAAGATCTATATACATAACTATGTAGGATATAAAGACATCAAAATCAAATGCAGAAAGGCAGAAATAGTAAATGATTTATTTTTTTTCAGAACACAATGCAATAAAAATTAATTTCAATAAAAGGCCAGGAGGAAATGGATCAAAAAGTAATTGGAAACTAAATAGTCACATCCTAAAGAATATATGGGTGAAACAGCAAATTATAGACACAATCAATAATTTTTATCCAAGAGAATGACAATAATGAGACAATGTACCAAAATTTGTGGGATGCAGTCAAAGCAGTAAAAAGGGGAAATTTTATGTCTCTTGATGCTTACTTGCATAAAATAAATAAAGAAAAGATCAATGAATTGGGCTTGCAACTAAAAAAGCTAGAAAAAGAACAAATTAAAACACCCCAATCAAATACCAAACTTAAAATTCTAAAAATAAAAGGAGAGATTAATAAAAGTAAAGTAAAAAAAAATTATTGTATTAATAAATAAAACTAAGACTTGGTTTCATGAAAAAACAACAACAACAATATTGATAAACTTTTGATTAGAAAAAGGAAAGAGGAAAATCAAATTGTCAGTCTCAAAAATGAAAAAGGAGAACTTTCTATCAATGAAGAGGAAATTAGACCAATAACTAAGAGTTATTTTGCCCAACTTTATGCCAATGAATTTGATAACATATGTGAAATGGAGGAATATCTACAAAAATATAGATTGCCCAGATTAACAGAAGACGAAATAAATTAGTTATTAGATGAGTAGGACAGCTAGCATTACTATTTTAGAGAATAAACTCTTTTCCTGCAAGAATTTTTCACCCAATTCTCATTGCAGAATGTATTATTTTTATTGTTGTTTTTTCTTTACTTATTTCTGAAAAACAATTCTCTCTAGTGGATAAGGTGTTGAATATGGAATTAGACTTCTGTTAAAAAGCGTATAAATAATATTTGCCAGCAATTTGACCATAGACGAATCATTAAATATTTCTGAGATTCTAAAATGAGGTTAACCTTACGTAGGCAACCTTATTTCCGAATACTCAATAAGCAATTTTGCAAATTGTAAAATGTGATATATATATATATATATATATATGAATGGACAGATAGAGGGATAGATAGATGATATAGATAGATCGATAGATAGATATGTTGGGTTGAGTGGGTTTGACTTGAAGGAAAATATATTGAGATGTAATTAGACCAATGTGGGAAGCTCCCAGTATACAAACTTTCCACTGATGTTGATCAACATATCTGCAAGTCATAAACTCTTAAGAGCTACTTGGGCACTGAAAAGTTAAGTGATTTGTTCATAGTTATATACCTAGTGTGTTTTAGAGTTAGTATTTATGACCAAGTCTTCCTAACTTCAAGACCACTCCTCTATCTACTAAATGATGCTATTTTATATTACATAAATGCATTGATCCTCTATTAAATAAGAAATTAAACTAGTGTAAATATTTGAATAGAGTAATTACTCAAAAGCATGAAATAAAACAACACAATTCATAGATTAAATAATATAACATTTCATAATATTATTCCAATATCACAAGTCTTCTAGCACTAAAAATAGAGAAATGGGATGTGGAATAAATAATTTTTCACCTCCTTCCAAAAAAGAACATTAACTTAGTTATCAAACACTAGACTTTGTTCTCTTCTTTTGTTTAGATCTCCAGGTGGAATTTTTTCCTCTTCCCTACTTCTCGTCCCTGAGACTCAGTGGGATTAAAAAAAGGTCAATACAATGGAACATTGGTACCAATCCTACAAGGGAGGCAATTTCACTTTCCTTGTAACGCCTAGTGAACAAACAATATCCCAAAGGTCAGTGCAACAATGAAATATTGCTGTTGTCATCATAGAACACAAAGACAATGAAGATGACATTGATGAAGAGCAAATGTTATGTGTCACTGAAACCTTGACCAAGAGTTGTCTAAATAAAATACATGAACCTGTTGAAGTTTTTTTTTCCCCATTCTTCACTCTCTAATGTTTTTTACACAATTCATAAATCAATCAACCTAATCAGAACACATTAAGGTAATGATCTGAAGAAAGAATAAAATAGTGTGTCATTTAAAGTGGGAATGGATCAAGTTATGTAAGTAATTACTAAAATCTCAGTCATGGCTAGACATTTGCGATCAAATGTCATTTTCCTTTTATTATAACAGAAAGCCTAATCGAAACTGTAGCTAATATCACAACTAAGATAAGTACCTTGGAGAAATCCACTCAAAAAACTTCAAATTGTGCTCAATATTCCTTTCAGTGATTACAATAAGATAAACAAAACCATAATATAATAGGACCAGAGTTTAACACAATAATGAAACAAAAGAGTTGTCTTTAATAGAAGATAAAGAAAACATTTTACTTATGTACAGATTCAGTTGCTTTTCAAGCAGCCAATGAAAATACTTGTAGTTGTGGATTCTTGCTTTGAACATATATAAGGGAGACCTAGAATGCAACAGGATCATTTTTTCCCCCTCATCTGATAGCCTGGCAACAAACATTCATTATATACCTCTTCTGTGTCATTATTGTGTTAAACTCTGGTCCTATTAAATTATGGTTTTGTTTGTCTCGTTGTAATCACTGAAAGGAATATTGAGGAACACAATTTGAAGTTTTTTGAGTGGATCTCTCCAAGGTACTTATCTTAGTTGTGATGACAGCTGCAGTTTCGACTAGGCTTTCTGTTATAATAAAAGGAAAGGACAAGGGCAGTCCTTTTGTATATGAAAGATAGACAATAGCAGATAATAAAATAGGCAAAATAAAAGGAAAATTTGTATGACAGGAAAATAACTTCCATAGCCATCAGGTATGTGAAGGATTGTCAAGTACAAAAAGGATTTAACTTGTTCTACTTGGTCATCTCTAGTAAAACAAACACCAATGAGCCAAAGTCTCAAACAAGCAGATTTCAATGTGTTTTACAGAAAATGAGTAATTATACTTTTTCTTTTATGCCTAGTTGGTCACCTGACAATGTCAATTCTTCCTTTCTGGAACTTATTACATATTTTCTTTTTTTTTTCTTTTAAGACTACTGGCATTTCATATCAGGATTATTATAAGAATAATTCTTTCCTTGCTTTCCTCCTCTTCTTACTTAAATTCATCCCATATACCACTGGCAAATCAACATTCATTAAAATAACTTTCATATCATGCCTTTATTATCAGAACATAATAACTGGCTTTGAAGGAAAGAATGGGTTTTTACTATTGTTAATGTCTCCTATAGTAATCTCAATACAATATTCAAGGAATTTTCACATTCTTCAAAAAAGTTTGAGAAATGTCTTAAATTTAATACAGTAAAATATCACTATGTTAAAGAATGATGAAGGGGGAAATTATCCATCCTTTTCTTGCACAGCTAAAATGGTATTTTAACAGATCAATGTTCTTGCCCATGATGCTACTTCTACCAATAATACAAATTACAACTCACATATCCCTTCTCATTTTGTTTGACACTTGCCCAAATCTTTCCATAAACATTAACTAGAAGAAAATAGAATTTCTATAGAAGTTCTCTGTTATTTAGGCTTAGAGTCCTTTCTCTGTGTCTCTTAAACTAAATAGAATTGCTTCTTGAGATAGCACAAACACACATATATGTGTATTATATCTATATCCATCTCTTTCTCTATATCCATATCAATATCTATAGTGTATCTATACATAATATATATATATGCATATATATATATACAGAGAGACAGAGAAAGAGAGAGAGAGAGATATCTATAGTGTATCTATACATAACATATATATATGCATATATATATATATATATATATATATATATATACAGAGAGACAGACAAAGAGAGAGAGAGAGAGAGAGAGAGAGAGAGAGAGAGAGAGAGAGAGAGAGAGAGAGAGGCAACTCTTGTTTTCCCAGATTTTTTGCTAAAATTCCCAGAAATCCTTTTACTCTGGAAGTTCAGTCATCCTTAGATTTCATACATTGAAAGTACTTCTTCTGTTTCTGAAGAAGAAAGTTTCTGTTATCAGCTGATTCCTTCTAGAATCCCTATTTTAAAGAGGATGAGTGAGATATGGTTCATTCTTTCCAGGATGCAAAAGTGAATCTTTCTCTACAGTTTCCCATGCTAGAAATATAATTATGTTTTCAATTCTTTTTTTTTTTTATGTGTGTGTGTATTGCCATCTTACACCAGAAGGCAAATTATTTGAGGGTAGGGGCTGCCTTTCTACTTTTACTTGTAGTCTTCAATGTTTAGTGCTGTATCTGATATATAGTAAGAACTTTCCAAATTCCTGACTTGACTTTGACTTAATTCAAGTCTGTCATGTGTGATTAAATTATGTTAACATCTAATGAACATAACCTTACTATTACATGTAATATGCATTTATGAATTCCACATATTTCTTTCATATCATTTGTATCATTTATATCTGTCTCCCAGAATTGCTGAGAGATAAAATGAGATAACATTTTCAAACCCGAAAGAGCTATATAAATTCTACTATTATTATCATCATCATTGACACAACATAATAAGGTACTTTCCCTAAGTTATCTGAACATTTTGTTTTGATAACTCCCCCTTTTTTGTTTTGTTTTGTTAAAATATCTCTACCAGATATTTGGGGTGAGAGAATTCAGACTTTGAGACTACACTTTTTTTCCTACTGCTCACTTATAAGGATTTTTTTCCCACATAACTTCCAAAAAGAGAAAAGAATGTGGCTTAATATAGTACAAGTCAGCCTACCGCTGCCATGAATGACAGATTCCTGGTGCCAACCGACTAGTTGAAAATTATAGCCATGTCAAATCTCTGGGTCCTAGAGCATCAAATAAAATGACCTTTCAAGGTGAATCACTCAACAGGTCTGTGGATACAATTTGGCAGGCCAACATTTTCTCTTTTTCAGGAAAATTGGATTCATGGTATTGCCAACTACTACTTATGAATATTTCTGTGGATAGTAGATTAAAATGCTTAAGGTGAGAAATAGAGATTTAAACAGGAGAAGGACAATTGTTGGATGCCACAATTAAAAACATAAAATGAAATGACAATCTCTTTTGGGGAATAAAATGGCATTACTTTCTTGACACTCTTAGATTATCTCAGCTATTTTAAAAATTAAATACAACCAATTCCAAAAATCAAAATTGTTTCTTGATCACAAATGTCATTGTGTCTAGCCATGAACAATAAATAAATAAAAAAACATTTTCCTTCCCAAGACATTTAAAACATATCATGTTTTCTTACCCAAGCATTTAAAAACATTGGATTATCTGTCAAAAACAAAATGAAAAAGAAAATGACATATTCATGTTATCAACAAAGCAACACTTTACAGACTCAATGATTCATCAAACATTTATTCAACTGGGGAGGGCCATTTTAGTTTCTCAGGCAGTTCCATAGAGATTATTCTAAATGAGTTTGAAAGGCAACAAGTTCCTCTCTAAAATAATTAGCATATGTTTATTTTATTTTATTTTATTTTTTTTTGATAATGAACAAAAAGGTAAAAACTCCTCTTTTACTTTAAGCTTGAAGTAGAGGTCTGTTCAGATTGTGCCTGGCTTTCTACTTAATGTTCACTAGTCACTGAAATAATTGACCAATTATTACATCTGTTCAAAATTTCCTTGTACAGGGATATAAGAAAAAGAACATTTATACAATTACATTAGCTCTTAAACTCTTTTAGACAAAGACAACTTATCAATCACATTGTCTTGTAATTTCTTGCTGTTTATTTTGATAACAAGTGCTTTCAAGCAAATGTGTCTCTTTTTTTTTCTTTTTCTTTTTATTATATCTTGGAGTTTGTAGAATCCCCATTAAAATGGGCATATGTTAAAGAAAAGTATTTAGTGACATATACATAACAATTTTCAAAAAAAAAAAGATTTTAGCTGGATCCACCCAAAATATAAATTGCACACCAAAATAATCATTCAAAGTTTTGAATTACTCGTTAGGACTAATTTAGGCAATGTAGAAAGGGTGTTTAACCTTTCAGGATAATGTTATGTATCTTAATTATTTGTTTTCGACAGAGAATTTCATAGTCATTCAGAGGAAATACAGTAAGCAATAATCAAATACAAAATAAATAGGTTCCAAACATCACTGATACTTTGAAAATTCTGTTGTCCTTTGTAACATGTCTATTTTTTTTTGGGGGGGGGTATAGCTAAAGCAATTGTAAACTTTGGTTTGCCAAATATCTCTTATACTTAGTAATACAACTGTGAGATTGAGGAACAACATAGTTATTCCTTAGAATTTTGTAACAATATTTTCCAAATCATGTCACTCATTTTTTGAGGGGGAAAAACAAAACAACTATAAATTTGATTCAACAATTGTGGGAGAAACAGTTTGCAGTAAGGCCAGATGAACAAATAGACTTATTTCTATTGAGGCCGCTAGGACATTTGACAGTTGGGAAAAGGGAAAATAAAGTCAATCATACAAGGAAATATATATTATTGCAAGAAATGAAGCAAAGGCCTAAAGCTTCTTTAAAAAGTGACATTTTGAAAATTGGTTTAATATATAAAAGATAACTATCTTTTTTTTTCTACAATAGATCTTTGCACATTAACTTAGTTTGTAACAATAATGTGGATATGTCATCAAATAAGTTTTATTTCAAAACTAAATATCTAATATTTAAATGTGCTATTTGAATATTTAGGTATTTTCTCACCATTTTTTCCCAAAATTATCCAAGTGTATTTATATAACCACGAAATCCTCATCTTATCTCCTCCCATTTCCCATAGGAAAAATTTAAGCATTATATCTAAAGGTTAGGAATTACCTGAGCCATCTCTCTTACTTTATAAAAAAATAACATTCTGAAATTCAGATGGCAAGTGATAAGTGACTTTTACAAAGGATGGGTTCATGTTCAAAGCCAGAATCTAAAACCATAACTATAGGACAATATACTTCAATACAGAGAAAGGTAGAAATAAAGAGAAAAAGTAGAAAATTACTTAAAGAGATTTATATGAGTCATCTTTCCCTAATGAAAATGAAGCCATAATTGACATTTCATGTGACCCTGCTAACTCAGGCTCTTCTTTAGTAACTGTTTCTACCCATTAAATTCCATTAGTAATTATGACTGAGAAAAATGATTGTAAACATCTAATTTTTTTCCTAAAGTTATCATTTCAAAGTTCAGAATCTTTAAGGACATTGAATTGATTCTCCTCAATATTGGTCAGAATCCACCCAACCTTGCAAAGAACCTCAGATACTTAACACTTGCTAGTTGTGTTGCCCAGGGTCACTTAAGCCTAAAATGCCTCAATTTTAAAAATGAGGCAGCTAATTGGTGTAGTAGATAGAGTACCTCTAGCCTCAGACATGTAATATTTCCTGGCTATTGCCTCAGGAAAAAAAAAAAAAAAACTAAGAATAACTAAGGTGGTTTCCACTTAATTGAGCTAAAATAGAGATAGATCCTTTTCTTTAAATGATCCAAGGCTGAGAGTGTTCTGGATATGGGATGTCATAACATGATATGATATCATTCTCAGCTCCTCTTTGGAGAGAGCTCATTTCTCTGGGTAGAGTCCACTTCTCATCAGTTGTTAACCAATCAAAGTTGATTGCTATCCTTAGGAATACCCATTTTCCAAGGATGCAGAAGCCATGATCTTGCCTCCATGGTTGTCTTTGGCATTTCAGAGTGCCATGACCTTTTGTTAAAATGCTGACATTATTAATAAAATGACTAGTTATCCAGACATTGTCGTCTGAACTTTTTAAATGCCACATGATCTACCTTAATAATTTGCACTATCACTCACACTGGCTAGTAGGTTTTTTATGTAGGTAGTTTTATCTTTTTTATATGGGCTTATCCTATTTCTGCATATAAACAACAAGCTATTCAAAGAGGAGGAAATCTGTATTTCATTTATTTCTAATTCCTCATAACACCCACAACACTTCCATTTGAAAAATGTTGACTACTTCTGGATTTTGAAGCAAAACAAATAAAGATGCCTTTTGTGTGATACATTGTGTATTTCTGTACTCTTTTGTAAGTCTTTAAAATAGTTGAAAACATCCAAATCCCATATCAATATTTTGTGATGTCATAAATTAAAATTGAAGTTTCAATGTTATAAGTTTTAAATTCTATTCCATCTTCATCATCACACAGCTAACATTTATATAATGATTAGAATATGCTAAATGTTTACAATGATTATTTAACTTGATCCACACAACAACAGAGATAGGAATTATTATTTCTAGTTTACAGATAAAGAAACTGAAGAAAACAGAAGTGTCTTGTCTAGTGTGATACAGCTAGTATCCATCTAAGGCTGGGTGGAAATTCAGATCTTCTTGACACTCCATGCACTGCACTACTTAACTATTCCAATATATTTGATTCATTCTGAAATTTTGTATTATTGAAAAGTGTCATTTTTGGTACAGGATTTTCTTCTTCATTTACAAAAAACATGAAAACATTTTAATCTCTGATTATTGACCTTTTGATATTATTATTTTGTTTTGTTTGTATCCAAGTTGCTGACGTTTTTTATTTTCCCAAGTATATGTAAACACAGTTTTAAATATTCATTCTTACTAAATCTTATGTTCTAAATTTTTCACCCACTCTTCTCTCCTTCCTCCTCTCTAGATAGCACATAATTCAATACAGGTTAAACATGCAAAATTCTTCTAAACATATCCCCACATCTATCATGTTGCACAAGAAAAAGAAGGAAAGGGGAAAAAAAACAAGCAAATAAACAACAATAGCAACAAAGGTGAAAATAGTATCCTGTGATCCACATTGAGTCTCCATAGTCCTCTCTCTCTCTCTGCATGTGATTGATACTTTCCATCATAAGTTTATTGGAATTGCCTTGAATCACTTTATTGTTAAAAAGAGCCAAATTCAACACAGTTGTTCATCAAATAATCTTCGTGTTGCTGTGTGCAATGTTCCCTAGATCTTACTCACTTAACTTAGCATTAGGACATGGAGAGCTGATATTTTTCAAGACTAGAATTTTTGCTTGAAGGTAAATTTTTCTTTGTATTAATGGAATAAGATTTTTTTCCCCACAAATGATATATTAATTATTTTCACAACTCTAAGCAAGGCTGTGCTATTTTTCAACAATTGCTAGTAAATTGACATTTTGCTAAGAAGCAGTTTCTTATAATCTATTAGGAGTTTTAGGAAATTCATCTTGGAGCAAGAAAGGATCATTCTTTCCTTGCAGAAAATTCTAAATGGATTGTAAATTGAATAAACATCATATACTATCAAAGAGCAAGATTAAAAGGATAGAAGTTAGATTTAGTATTCAGGCTCAGTACTGATTTTGTTCTACCCATCTTGTACAATGTCTCCTACCAGAAATTTCTAGCTTTCTTTTTTTTTTTTTTTTGTTGGAAACAACTTGGGTTTTGTTCACTTTTTAACTAAAAGCCTTTCTAAGAATCTTCTAAAAGGTTTTAGATAGGGAGGAGCCAGATGTCAGCAGCCCCAATCTTTTTAGTCGGTCCATAATGGAGAACAGCTCAGTGATTACTGCTGTGGAATTTAACCCTCAGGTCAACAACCCAATCCTTTAGCAATGGTGGCCTTTTAAAAATAATAGTTCTCCTACTTCTGGGACAAGCATCACTTTTTCATTGATAAAAACAAGAAAGGAGGAGGAAAGCATTTAAGACAAAATTGCAAATTTAAAGAACATGGAAAATTACTATCTTGTGATTGAATTCAAAGAACGTGCCAGGAAATTTCCAAGGTATTTCCAAAGCAGAAGGATATGCTACTTACAGAAATGAGAATTTAGCTGCTCATTAATTTTAAAAATTAAACTATATAAAGTAACATTAAGGATAGTATTGGGGCTTTCAAGGTTGTCCTACATATCATAATAGCATTTCTTGGTCTTTAATTTGATCGGTTTGTTGTTATCCTTGGCTATGATGAATCAGTCAACAAGAATTTATGCGTTGACTGTCAGATATTTTAAATATATACCTATTTTTAAATTATATTATATTTACATAGTGAAATTTAGTTTCTTTGCTACTCCAGAAAATGGCATGAAGGATTCAATAGATGGTCTCTTTTTTTGAATAACATAGAATCATTATAGAATAGCTAATAGTTGGATCAGATTAGAGAACTTGTTCTTGTAAGAGGGCATCTATATGATCCTCAAATGGGAAATATCCACAGATTATAAAGGAATTCAGGTAAACTGAGGAAAGAGAAGCACAAGGCAGAAAAATTCAAAATCTGCAGGCAGATCATAAATTAGACTCCCAAGTTTATTCTTCTGAGTAGTTGTGTGTGTGTGTGTGTGTGTGTGTGTTTGTGTGTGAGAGAGAGAGAGAGAGAGAGAGAGAGAGAGAGAGAAAGAGAGAGAGAGAGAGAGATCCATTACAGAGGAACCAAAAGAGGTATTCCATAGTCCCTGCCAGAAGATATTAATGAAGGACTGACACATTTATGAAAGTAAATTCATATTTTACACCCACACATTTGGAGGTGGGTGAAGGAAAAGATCAGAAATTCATAGAGACTTCCTATGTCTATGAAGCAGCATCCAACTAAAATATGCGGGGTATCACAGTTTGTTTTTTTTTTTTTTTTTTTTTTTTGGAAACAACCCTAAAAAAATTATGTAAATAATATAAATTCTACTATAAACCACTCACTAATATTATTTTGAAATTTTTATATCTCTTTAATATAGGTATAACTTATCTACCCCAGTGGAGCATAAGGATTTTATACTTCACATACCCTAAAGGAATCAGTATTAGCCAAGTCATTGGCACTTAATGCTTACTTTTCAAATACATGAATGAATGAAACTTAGTGGGATGTAGATTGAGGGAAAATCCATATATATTTTTGATAGCACAAGTCCCACTCACTTTTATACCATCATGTTTAGGACTGGATTTACCTTTTTCCCTTTTCAACATACTGAGTTCAGTTAAATGTGTGCTATTCTCTTGCCCCTGGCCACTTATCTATTCTCTTAATATTTCAAAACAATTTCAATTTGAGTATCTATATAGTTACTTTATAAAATCTTTAGAAATCAATACCAAAAGCATAGGATTTCTGAAAATGGTAAGAATACCTGCATGACACTAAATACCTCTGACCTCTGACCAAGGTTATTCTCATCTTTCCTGTAAGTAATCAACACCGTCCTTTCTGTCAGATTGTATTTTGTTTATCATTTTTAGATAATGAACTCAGTGGTTGGTTCTAAATTCGTGTTATTGGCAATTTAGAAATTTTACCACCTGTCATTTGGATATATCTGACTATGGCTAATCAAAAACATTTCACATGACATTTTTATGTTAGGGGTGCCTGTGGCAAGAAAGGTCATGTATGTCATACTTCAATTGCTCCAATATCCCCACTGAGAAATCTCTCCATTGGACAGACCATCTGCAATTATATGGCTAAAATGTTTTAGGGAGCAAAATAGATTATGTGTCATTGAAAAGCAAAGTATCACAACATTAAATCTCACAATATCCCAGATTGAAAAATGACCTAAAGTCATTTTATAGCTTTAGAATAACTCATACTCCATAAGTCACTCCCCAGGCAGGTACATCTGTGATGCTTCCAAATGATTGCAACATTATGAGAATTCACTCATTGTTCTCTGCACTTCATTAAAAACTTTTTTCACATTTCATCTTGTTCAGATATGCTTATAGACATATTCCATGTGAGTGAAGAAGTGGTATAAAGAGTACCTAATTATTCCCGATGAGTTCAAGTCACCAGGTCTGATGATACTCAAATATATTAAATAAACTGCCACATTTTGTTGCTGAGCAACTGTTGGTGATCTTTGAAAAATTGTGGAGAATGGTATAAATGACAGAGAACTAGATATGGGCAAATGTTCAACAACAATAAAAATATATATTTTCTTTCTATTTTGGAATAGTGACCTTGTAATTATTTCCAATTAAAATTTTATGGCTTTTTATTAAAGGAAGTATTTATGAGTGCTTAGAAAGGAAAATGGGATTCATTAAATTATATGATGACTTCAGCAAGAAAACATCATGACATATGAGAACTGGGAATCAGTACTCTTGATGTTTTCTACTGTTGCACAACCACTGCAAAATCTTGTACAAATGCACGTAGAATGTATTGTTCAAATCTAGCATGGTATTGGTTTAATTTCACAATATGGTTTCAAGAAAACACGTCTTCCTTACTTAGTTGGAGCTAATTGTGTTTTATTTTCATTATTTTTTGACGTTACTGCATGTTTTTATTTGTTTGGAAAAGCAAAGAATAGCCTTTTGTATGTGAGTGAGTGTGTGTGTGTGTGTGTGTGTGTGTGTGTGTGTGCATAATATTCATTTAAAGGAAGTAAAACCAGGATCTGGTAAAGGGAGGACTGAGACAAACATATTATTAGAAAGAATAATGAGGCAGGAAAAAACCTTTATGGATGAAACATTGCCATGAGACCAGATTAAGGCGAGATCATATTGTAAACTGCCATCTTGGATGGAAAGCGCAAGAGCCAAGAAGGTATGATTGAAAATGTGAAAGGTTCAAAAGGTGACAGAAAGAGACAAGAGGGTAGAGAGATCCTAGGGGAAAGAAACTCTGTTTAATAGCAGGAACCAGTCACCATCAGTAATGCTACTTACTGCATCAATTCAATTTCTGTTGATTTAGGGACTTAAATGAAAAATCAATTCTTTGTAAACCTGTTACTTCTCCATGTAAAGCCTAACATTTCGAGCACATTTTGGGAAGAGAAATGACCAAAAAAACTAAGGACTAAACTTCAGATAGTATTCCACAGTTGAAAAACAGAAGAAAAAAGAAACAGGAATGACGTTACAAATCTCATAAAGTTTACTAGATTACAGGGTCTAACATCATCTGCTAGTTTGGGTGAGTGGTGGTAATGACCAAATTGGACCAAAAGGGTATGGGGTCAACAGACCTTGTAAAAGACAGGGACAATTATAAATATAATATGTACAATTTCTATTTCATCAAAATATTATCTATTTGCAATGGACTGTTTTGCTTATTAATGACAATGATAACCCAGATAAATAAAAGAAAATACTATCATTATCTTCTATAAATAACTTATATTATGACCATTTCCTTCTAAAATGCCTTTTTAAGATCACTGCTTCATTTTGTTTTGTTTTGTTTCCTATTAGGAAACCTCAGGCTTCACTGCATTTGCAATGAATTTGTGAAATCCACAATGTAGGTGAATTTTCTAGCACTATAGAATGCAAAGCAGGAATATTCTTTCATCCTGCAAAATGTTTGTCTATGTCTTCCTATATATATTCACCATAGGAAACCACACCAATAGATTTGTTTAGGACATTTCTTCCTAAAAAAAAAGCCTCTCATTTCATGGATATTTTGAATGTATCTATGTATATATAAAATGTATACTCTATCATGGAGAGAATGGAGCATTTCATCCCTTTTCATTATTATATGACTAAACCATCTCCATTGTAGAACAAATTTTCTTGTTAGCATTTTTATACTACCTCTGCTGACCTTTTATTCAGGCAGGTGCTTCCTTTCCTTAAAAATAATGTACAATTTTCCAAAGGTGGTGGGGGGAACTTTCTTCTTCCTCTAAAATTTTTGGTTTAGCATATTATCTTTTTGCAAGATCTGTCAAATTATAACAATTGAGAGATTATACAGCCAGCTGTTTGTCATAGTTTGAACAATAGATTGTAGGTGTTCTGACTCTTCCCCTCCCAAGCCAGATAGATTTTTAAAGTACCAAAGTCCCTAGGCCTTATTCAGCATAATGTCTTTCCTTTCCTTTTCAACTATCAATTTTCTGCTGTAGGATCATTAAAGAGTGGAAACACCTCCTTCTTTCTCCATCTTTTTAATATTTTTCTCTTCATTCTCACTTATTTGCTCTTCTTTTTTGAGACCAGAGAGATCAACTTCCATTCATTTCAAACCCTTGATTAGATTCTTACAGGGGTACTCAAACTTTTTAAATAGGGGGCTAGTTCATTGTCCCTCAGACTGGTGGAGGGCTGGACTATAATAAAAACAAAAACTTTGTTTTGTGGGCCTTTAAATAAAGAAACTTCATAGCCCTGGGTGAGGGGGATAAACGTCCTCAGCTGCCACATCTAGCCGCGGCCCTAGTTTGAGGACCCCTGTTAGGACCTGACACTCTCTCACTGTCTCCTTACTCCTCTACCTTTTCTTAATGTATCTTCTAATATATCCTCACAAAAAAAGCATCTACCAGAGGCAGTATGTTAACAGGTTTTGTCCGTAATGCCTGCTGCTTGCCTTGTCACCTCAATTAGACTTCTGTCTTTTCTCTTTTGTACATTTGGATAATATTATCTTGCTATTCTTTTTCCTTTCTTATTAAATGATCAGTTCTTTGTGAGTGTCTCATTTCATTCATGTATTTTAGTTAGTCATAAGTGCTAAATATTTTATTTTATTTGATCTATGATCATGACCTGTTTCTTTGTTTTGTTGGCCTGGCTGTTAAGTAGAGGAATTTTGGTGTGTGTGTGTGTGTGTGTGTGTGTGTGTGTGTGTGTGTGTGTGTGTGATTTTTTTTTTTTGGTTTGTTTGTTTTTGGCAATCAGGTGATATATATGTTCTCATTACTGTTTTCCTATATGATTGATTGAATTTATCAATTTTCTTTCTAAAGATACACGACATTCTCTGGGTAACACTTTTCTATCATTTGTAGTTACAGAATATAGAACATAATGTTGTGTTTATTACATTGACAGTATCTTCAAAAGTAAACCTCTTTTCAGAATTTTGAGAATTTTGTATAATCCATCTCTGACATTCAGTATTACATTTACAAATTGTTCAGATTTATTCAGAATGGCTTATAAATATATCCTTCTTTCATTTTTATTCTAAAATCCCAATCTTTTCAAAAGTCAAAGTAGAATAAGAACAATTCATGATCTGATCTTACAGAAAAAAAAAACAAAAAGAAAGGAAAAAAGAAAGAAAAAGAGAGAAGGAAGGCAGAAAGGAATGAAAGAAGTAAGGAAGGAAAGAAGAAAGGGAAGGAGGGAGAGGAATCTACAACATTAACAGATTAAATATACCACAGCTACATTTGAAGGTGACTAGCCAATGTCTTATAAAATTGCAATACTCATGTCTATTTCCCATCTATTTCACAGTTTAGATAATGTGATCATTTGAAATATATGATATAGTCATATAATAATGAACATAATAAGACATGGATAGCCCAAAAAAGTATAGCTTGAGATGATTATGGTTTCAATGTGATTGAACAGTAATCTTTTACTAACTAATCATCAGTGATTCTGTCTTGATCTCTGTTGAATATGAAATGTGTTTAATTATAATATGACTATTTCAGAACAATAATGTGTCACCTAATCTAACATCTATGTTTATTTTCTTGGTCCATAGGCATGGAAATCTATCTCTATATTTGAAAAACTGTGGTGTAATAAGAATTCCCATATCTTTCATTTACTTGTTTATTTTTTTATTTAAACATAACCATATAAATACATGAATATATGGATAACTATCTGATTCAACAATATTGAACACATAAGTGACTTATATCACTCTTTCAGTGGAACAAAATTTTCTGAATATGATCCCACCAATGGTATTAGAAGTTATGTCATCTTACACCATTAATATGTTGGCAAACTTATCCAAACAACTAAATTATAATGTGACTGCCATAGTCCCCTAACTGATGATGGAAATCTTCAAAGATTTTCAAGAAGTCAAGTCAAGTCAACTACCATTTTAAAAGAACATATTATGTAGTATATCTATGAATCACCATATCAAGAACTGATGCAAATAAAGTAAAAAAAAAAAGATTCCATTTTTAAGATGCTTATATTCTGATGGTGGAATTTACAAGTTATGTTAAATGCATGATAAATTCAGCTTAGCATTAGAGACAAAACATGAGGATTAAAGAGGACCTGAAGAGTTTCTTTCAGAAGGTCAGATATTTGATGAGACCTCCAGGAAACTAGGGAAGTGAGGAAGCAGAGGTAAGGAAGAAAAATATTCTAAGTATGAAAGACTATACCTGGAGAAAGTGATTGAATATTTTAGGCAAGAAACAACAAAGTAGTTATTGTCATTGGTTCATAGAGTAGTAAGAAATACAAAACTAGAAAAGTAGAAAGAGCCAGGCTATGAAAAGCTTTCATAGTCAAATAGATGGCCAATAGGGAACTAGTAGAATTTACTAAATTAGATGCTGGGCTATTTTCATCAGATTTATGCTTTAGGAAGATCTCTTTGATAGCTTAGTGGAGTGTCTGGTAGACTCTTAAGATAAAGAGAAAAACTAGAAGTTTTTTTGCAACAGACCAGGGTGCTTGCAATGTCAAAGGAAGAGGCAGGAGGAAAAATGAGAGATATTGGGAAAGTAGAAACTACAACTGAAAATGGAAGGTGAGAGAAGGTAGAGGCAAGGAAGACCTAGTTTGGACATCTGGGTGACTGGGTAGAGGCTGAAAGATGACAAAAAATAGGGAAGAGTTAGAAAAAAGGGAGAGCTTGGAGAGATTGAAAATGAGTGTAGTTTTGGACAATTTGAGCTTACAGTGTTTTTGAGACCGACAGTTTAAAATACAGTGAGGTGGCACAGTGTATAGATTACTCAAACTAAAATCAGAAAAAACATGAGTTTAAATCTTGCTTTAGAGTCTTACTAGTTTACTCAATAAATAAGTAAAATAAGTAAGGAAAATAAAATAAATAAGGAAAATAACATCATCTACCTTACAACTTTTATTTTGTTTTGTTTTGGTGGATCAAATGAGATAATATTTGTAAAGCACTTGATATTTTGCTTAGCATATAATAGGTATTCAGTAAATCCTTATTTCTATACCTTCTGATAAAAGCTAATTATGAATCCAGTTTAATTATGTCATGATATTATCTTTTTGATATTATGGTCCTCTTTGAGAGAAAAGGACAAATTACAAACAAATGACATGATACAAGATTAAAGGTCAGAAGAGAATTTAGCTTTGGGAAAGTAAATCAAGTAATGGGAGCTAATGAAATCACTGAGTTTGAGGAGCATTAGAAGACCCAAGACAGAGCCTGGAGTCTTCCCTTCATTTAGCAGGTATGATATAGGTGAAGACTCATTAAAGGAGATAGAGAAGAAATCAATGAATATGATTCACTAGGATTATTTTTTTGCTTAAAATTGTCTTCATGCCATTATTGATTAGATTAACTTTTTGATTCATGCTAGAAAATATGCCAATGTCTGGCTTTATAAATGTGTTTACTTGTCAATCCATCTATCCAATCTATTTATGACAGTAATCATTCCAATAATACCTCAAGATTAAGGTGTATTTATTTTTATTAATGAAATTTCTATCATTAACTCAGACTTCAATGTGCCTATGTCATAATATACCATTTTCATATGTCATTCTGTATAGGAGGGGAAAATCACACAAGGATGAATCAAGTATCAAAAACATTTAGTCAATCACTGGGCTTTTTCAATTCAGTAGAATCTGACAAATTTTGTTCTATGGTAGCATAGTCTTTGAGAATAAAATGTCCATAAGAAATACTAAAGAAGGATATCAGTGACCTTAATCTAATAAATATATCAACAACTCCGTGAGGAAATGTCATTTGTTTAAATGATACTGAGATATGAAGAAATGGAAAAAATTGGGGAAAGGGACATGAAGAACAATTCAGCTCCTGAGTGCTTTTATTGGGAAACCACAGAAATGAAGTTTGGCCATTGGAGAATAAATTTCATAGCAATTTGAGATAAAATTAGCCCTAAGGCTCAGGACTTTGGGGACTCTTTCTACTTCCATAATGACAATGACAGGGTGTTGAAAATTGAGGCAGGATTTCCTCCCCATCATATGCCTATATTTAAATAAAAAGATTACCCAAGTAAACAAAACTACTTAGTGAGCATTAATTTTGTGCTACACCTACTAATACTTCAATGGGTAGCCTACCTAGCTAGTTATGTTCCCCCGTCTCCTTTATAAACAGACTTGGTTTGCAAAATGCCTCATTTGGAGCAATTTTTTAAAGTATTTTTTTTTTTAGTTTGTCTGGTTCTTTAGGTGAGGTAAACTCTCCCAGAAAGCCACAGACTCTATGATAGATGACATTCCATTTGATAGACCTGATTGGAAAAAACCAACAAGAGAGATGAGAGGAAAGGGCTCTTAGGCCGATAAAAAGCTCTCTCCACCTGTTTCAACATCCTGTTACTTGCCAGTGTTGCATGCTGTTTCCATCTCATGTAAATTCTTAGCCCCAAATTGCTGACTAGAGTTCTTTCACCTAGAGTGTGCTTTTCACTGATTTCACTCCTTGATTGCCTTTTCCAGCTCAGCTGCTCTGTTACTTACCATAAAAAAAATGTTTGTGTCAATTTTTATAGCTGGGCTCTTATGACAGAATAGTTCTCAATATGTGGTCATGTAATCAGTCAGCTGTGTTCCCTACTGTGTCACGGGCATAAATGAGAAGAGCTTTTGATAGTCAGGCTTAATCACTTTTACAGGTTCAAGGACTCCTTTAATAATCTCTCATATGAGTCATACAGTGTATGCCATTTATTCTGTGTCAACTTTCAAATGCTCATGACATCACACTAATTTTCGGGTACCATTATTATCTCAGAGGCCTCCTCATCACTTTTGAGTCCTGACCAGTTTGCCAAAGTTTTCTAGGGATGTTTTATTGGGATGGTAACATATGCAACTCTATAATAAAACTGGCAAATAAGTTTCTAAATGAGTCTCATTGCAATTGGAAAGACCTGATTTTTGATAGGACTTTAATCAATATGTTTTTCAGAAATGTTTTTTCTTACTGTATCATATCTATCCATTGTCAGGCACCTCCTGCATGAAGCATGATATTTTCTTGCAGTGTTGGTAATCTAATACTGACTTCTAAAAATAGAGTATTAGAATTGAAGAGGATTTTTTCATCTGCAGTCATCATTACTTTTATTTCATTATTTTGTCCATTTTTAGAAAGTAGATTATTTAATATCAGAAGTATACTAGTCATATAAAAACACACATACATATATTTACACACATACACACATATATACACATATACATAAATATATACATATATATTACACATATATACCAAAATGCCCAGATAAGATTATATTACAAGTATACTTTAAAAGATGACAAAAAGAAAATAAAATCATATATATATGTTTTGTAAGTATATATGCATACTTCCATTCATCTCAATAAATAATGGTTCATAAACATCATGAAGTAGTATAAGGATACAATTTTTAGAATTAATTCTCTGAGAAGAAATGGAGAATGTGATGATAATTCTTATTTCTACATAATTGGATATGTTCTTAAATTTAACCTTATGTTACTCAGTTTTGTTTAAAATTCCATTGTCATTTTATTGTGTGCTATTTCATGTTAATAGTTTTTATTTGTATCAGAAAAAAAAATTAGTCTATTTCCTGAATTAACAAATATGTCTGATAGCTTCTCTGTAATAGAAAGGAGAATGTGCATTTTTCTTATCATTAACCTTTCTTAATATGAGAACCCTAGAATCTGCCAGCTGATCGCAAGAGATCTGATCCATTCAAGCATAGACTGCAGAATGCAACTGAGAAGAAAGAGGAGAAATATAGTTCAGCCTTACTAATATAGTCCTTCAATATGTCATAGATTTCTCATTTTCCCTGAAAACACACTCACACAGAAATAACATTTAACAGCATCTGTTATTCAATGATGACTTAAAATGTAGTAAAAACACCTCCAGTTGTTTCTCAGAATTCCAGAATTTTAGAATCATTGCATGGATGGTTTTGTATACCACTTTTGACACCATATGTCATTTGACAGATTTTGGCCCATGCATTCTCATCTATAAAGATATGGTACTGTACTAAATGACCTCAGAGGTTTCTTTCACTTCTAAGTTTTTGGTTTTATGAAACTCTAACTTCTGTCTTCAAAAGAATATTATATGCAACCAAAAAGCTTTCCATTTTATCTTCAGTCTCTTGTTTAATTTCCATCCTCATTATTTCCAGTATTCCTGTTTGCAATATCTCTTGTGATAGTTCTTCAAATTCCCATGGTTTATCCATTCATCTTCTCACATAACGTAGACTCAATTACCTAAAATTGTCTATGAATTGTATATAACTCTAGAGATAACAAACCTTACATTGGATACTATGTAGTCATAACTACTTGATTGAAAATGCATTTGCAAGATATATTCAATTGTAATTGAATATATTCAATTAAATAGGTTAATGTTATAGAAAATGAAGCATTGAAAGTAAAGGTAATCCTGTTTATAAGTATATATTTGTTTTTAAAAATTTATAATTTGACAGTTATGTGTAAATTCTAAAATGCATCTTGTTCGTTTCTTAGTAAATATAATAGAGTAAATAAATGAGTTGTTGGGATGGGCCTTTTGGGGCACCAGAGATGCAAATATTTACTGATAGCTCAGTTGTAATTTTAGTATCTATCTATTTAAGTAAAACTTCAAAAACCAAAAATTTGTGATAAATATCTTGCATCGTCATTACAAATCTCCATGTAAACATCAACTGAACGATCTATATTTGTTATGGATTGAATGCAGCTAATATATAATTTTAGTAAATCCAGGATTTTCTAAAAATTGACATTACCTTCAATGGTACCTATATTCACACAACCAAACTTTCACAACCCTTGTTTGCCATATATGTTTTAATGTTATGGAGACTAACTTCCTCTCTCTCTTTCTCTCCCTCTCCATTTCTCTCTTCCTCTCCATTCCCCAACATTCACTCTCTCTCCCTCCTTTTTCTCCCTCCCTCCCCCATATTCTCTCTCTCTCTCTCTCTCTCTCTCTCTCTCTTTGCCTTTTTCTGTTTCTCTGTCTCTGTGAGTCTCCATCCCTGTTTCTCTATCTCTCTCTCTATCTCTGTCTGTCTCTCTGTCTGTGTCCATCTCAAGCTTTGCATGGATGCCAGTGTATAGTATATCTTTAGGCTATAATCATTCCTTCTTAATATGTGACAGGATAAAGATCTATCCATTTTAGACACCATTAAAATATCAGTAACCTCTCCAGTACCTCCCTCCATTGTGTCATCCTAGGTGCCTCCCCCCATTAGGTTAACCCCATCCAGGTACCTCCCCGATTATGTCGTTGTTCTTGTTATTCTATAAAAATCTTGCTGTCTAATACTCAGTGCTGGATTCTTTGAGATGATAGTCTCGTTCAGCCCTGGGACCAACCATGGATCCATTTGGAGAATCCATGTATATCTCTCCATTTAATAAATTATTAAATTGTTTTCTAATCTCTGTCTTAGTTTCTCCAGCATTACATTGGGTCTATAATGGAGTACAAAAAGAGTTTGGAAAACCCAAGTGATATATTTAAATTATTTAAATTTTTAATGGCATATTTTATTTTTAATGACATTTTATGTAGCTTTGGATATGCATGTTCTTGGGAATGAGCTTTTGATATTCCATATCTGTCATACATGACAACATTTGTCTGCCTCTGTTTTAGCACTTGTTCATTTGTTTCAATTATATCCAACTTTGTGACTTCTTTGGTAGTTTTCTTGGCAGAGATGCTGGAGCAAGTGGCTATTTTCTTCTCTAGCTCATTTTACAGAAGTGAACCTTGGACACAGTTAATGACATACTCAGAGTCACACAGCTAGTAAGTGGTTCAGGCCAAATTTAAACTCTCTATCCCCTCTACCACCTACCTGCCCAATGCCTCTTTAAGTCACTTGCAATTTTGATTCCTCTATTGTCACACCATACTATGATTTATGACCATAATATAATATCACCAGGAGACTATTGCTGTTTAAAAAATTGGCTTTTGAAATAGTTCCATAAATAATTTTGTTGAAAAGTGAAAAATGTCTGTGACAGATATGTTGCAGGATGTCTAAACAGGACCATTAAATCAATCATTTGATCTTAACTTCTCCAAAAGTGAACATATTGAGTGAGTAAAAGGACAGAGTTAATAGGACCCTGCTCTTTTTTGTAAAACCTTGTAATAGACACTCCTCCAGTATTCCCAGTTAGTGCACTATAACTGATTATCACATGCAGAATCATCTGGGACTGGTTTAGTCAGTTCCTACTCTACTCACATCAGACTACATGACTATAAATCCTTAGTTTAGTAATTTTTCTCTACACTAAACATGGTTTATAAAGGAAAACAAACAATATGCATCAATTTTAGGATTCTGACCATATTCCTAAAATCTTTATTTTTGAAAGAACAGGGAAAATTCAGAATTATAGTCACATAATGCAAGTTTATAATCACACTTTATACTGAGTATGAGACCATTAAAAGGGCATTTATAATTCTTGTTGGTGCTCTGTTTTCTAATCTATAAAATGTGCTTGATATTCTTTATATTAATGATATAGTACAGAGTATAATACAGTATAGTATAGAGTGTTTGGGGGAAAAAAACAATTTTTGTTGTTTTTTTTTTCTTTCTCTACAATATTAGCTTTTTACTTTTCAAAATACATGTAAAGATAGTTTTCAACATTCTCCCTTGCAAAACCTTCCTCCTTGTGCCCTCCCCTAGACAGCAAGTAATCCAATATAGGTTAAACATGTGCAAAGGAGAAAACATGTTTAATTTTTAAAGTGTGATATTAATATGTGTTGTATGTTGCTATAAAGCTTTGGAAGTAATACTTTCATTTGGAATATCTTAAGTAAATATTTTAACATAGTACTTCAGACAAATGGAAACACTTGATTGCTGATGAAATTAATTTTATTGACCGTACACATGAATCTCCTTATTTGGTCACAAATGCTAAATATAATGGTTATTATATAAACAGGTGACAATTCAACTAAATTTTTAAAAAGCAGGTGAACTTTGCTCTAAATCTTAGTGAAACAAGAACTGAAATGAAACAGTTCCAGTCTTGAAGAAGCTTATGGTAGAGAGGAAGTAGAAAGTAGTATAAGCACAAAAAAAAAATGCAAAATAAATACAAAATTAGTGAAGATTTCTGGGGAGGAATGCTAGCAAATAGGAAGAACAGGAATACCTTTTTCTCAGGAGATTATACTTCAGCTAAGTCTTGAAAAGGTGATGAGGTTAACATAGAAAGGAAAATAATATTGTGTACAAGGAAATTCAGAAACCTAATGTAAATGGAACACAATCTACGTGAGCAGGAGGTGGGAGTTAGATTATAAAAAGCTATAAAAGACCAACAAGAGATAACCCCTCTGAACATCACTTATAGTTCATTTTGATTGGATTATTTTCTTTAGATAGAGCCCTGTTTTATAAAATGTGACATATGCATAAATAATTTTACAAATGTTATATGCACCCTGTAGCTTATTTGAGCCAGTTAAAATTTTGAACCTGAAGTCAAGAAGTTGGAGTCTGAGTCCTCACCCTGAGGATTTGTCACATTTATTACCCTTTCTAGTTTCTTTATCTATAAAATGGACCTATCAAGACAGACCCTACCCCATAAGATAGTTGTTAGGATTAAGTGAGATAATGTGTATAAAATTCTTTGCAGGTCTTAAATCACTATACAAATCGTAGATATATTTAAAAATACAATTTGTCCTGAAAAATGAATATTGATTTTGGCTTTAAATTGGTATTCTTTTCCCCTTTTCAGATTTCCAAAAGCTGGAAATGATAATTAATATATTGCTGCCAGACTCATTGTTCAAGTAAATCTCTACAGAACAAAATATTGGACTGAATTCTGTAAGATGAAATTTGTGCAAAATTTTACACTTATGTTCAAAACATTAACTTCATAAGCATAAGATACAGAGCCGGGAGCTAGATAGAAGGTTTTAGAGCAATTTATCAAGCATAGATATCTCAAAGAAGAAAGCTAATTCAACTTCACGTTGCATTGATAGAAACTGAGTATCTGAAACTAAGAAAGTGATTTCCCATTTTACTTTGCCCTGGCCTGAACACACGAAGATCCTGGTTCAATGTGGGGCATATTTTAGAAAAGGCTTGTGTTCATTGTGTAGCTACAAAGTAGGTCAGTCCCTTTCATGAAAGGCCTTATAGTTATGGCCTATGATGATCAGTGAAAGGAAATGGGATGCTTAATCTAAAGAAAAGAATATTTGGGATGTTTAATCAGGAGAAAAGGAAAAATGTTATGTCAAAGAAAGACTATACTTCAGTTTAAAGGAAAAAACTAAAATTTGTCCAGAGATTTGTTTCATGCCAAAGGGGAAGGACAACAACAAACAAACAAACAAATATATAAACATCCCTACCTTCCCCTAATGGGAAAGACTGACTAAAAATTAAATTTCCTTCATTAAATGCATTTAAGGAAAGGGAGGATGGAATGTTTTATTGTACGCTACTTGTTGATAATACATCATTTTTTTTTTTTTATCTCCTCTAAGGAAAGATTGAAGTTAATCTTGAAGGTAAGTGGAATGATTCAGCCAAACTGCTCAGTAAGCACATGATAAGACTTCAGGTTAAAAAAGAGAGGCATAAGATCGTACTGTAGGAATATGCACAATTCAGACTAAAAGGACTTGAATTTAAATCCCTGTTTAACTGACTCTCCTTCTCCTTCAAAATACAAGGATTAAATAGCAAGTCTTCTGAGGTTCTGGCTACCTCAAAAGCTGATCTTATTATCACTTTAGGGTAGGATATAAAGGTATTTCTTTTCCAGGTACTGAATCTCAATCTAAGATGTCATCATTAGGTGATCTTCAGAATAAGATATCTACAAAAGGAAAAAAAAATCAATCCAAGACTCTTTTTTTTTTTCCTTTTTACAAAATAAAACAATGTCTTTACTGGCAAACTGTAAAACATTACCATAGATTATTATAATTAAACTACACTTTTCAAAATAATGAATAAACCCATTTTACTGTGTAGTAGAATTTTTTTTTTATTCACTCACTAATCTGATAAATTCAGTAATCTCTAGTGAGTCTACAAGTTATTAGTGTGAATTACTGTAGGACTATTGTAATCATAAATAATAATAATTCTGGGAAACAAAGTGTTAGTAAGTTAATGTCTGCACATTTGTTGTGGCTAACCTAAATTAAGTACACAATGGAACATTTTTCATTCAATTAGAATATGTTTCCAGAGGCCTATAATACAATTTAGAAAGGCTGTTTATAATGGATTCATCATAACACCTGAAATTTAGCAGTATCCGACAGTGGTTAGGAGGTTCTAAAGAATTAGTTTGATATTGTAACATGGAGCAGTGAGTGCATAAACCAAGAAAAGGAAGGAATACCCAAAAATCTGTTAATGCTTAATATGCTTTGAAACTAATTCATTTTCTTGTGCATTTTCTACGTGCAAGATATTGTATTCAAACTTATAGAGGATATGAAAACTAATAAAATATACTCCTTGCCTTCAAAAATTTTATGATCTGAGGAGAAAAGAATATCCACAAAAGACAAATAACCATAAAAAAAGATATGATGTGATAGATAACATAAGAGAAGTTAGAAATTCTTTGGAAATTTTGAAAGGGGGAAGACTACTTTTTAAACTTTGGCATTTGGAAAAGCTTCATGAGAAGATTTAATATTTGAGCTACTCTTTGAAAAATGGATATGATTTCAATAATTGAAAGTTGGGGAAGGGGGAGACAGAGAAAATATAATCCAAGTAGAATGAGTCATGCAGTGTACCCCTTTATTGAAGTTTGTGGTTGAAAGCAGAAAAAGAATTGAAGGTAGCCTAAGCAGACCACAAATTGACAAAAAATAATACATTTATGAAAATAGGTGTGCATTAGGTCAGGACATACTAGAACACATTTTTAGATGTAGGTATAGATATAGGATGTGGGTCAAATGTGATGGAAAATTTTGGTTTAAGCATTATATTGGTCATTCCAAAATGGAGGTGGGGATAGGGACAAATTTGATGCTTATTCTCTGCATGACTGATTTTATGGCCAGACAGAAAGGAGAAAAAAGAAAAAGAGACATGAAAAATTCAGGAAAAAGAAGATGACTTAGAATTCCAAAGAACACAAAAGGCAGGATTGGAGAAGACGCATGATGAGCTAAAGGAGCCAATCTTGGGAAGGTGAAAGAATTGTTTTTCTTCAGAGATAAGAATAAAGAGAAGAGTATTAATGGGTGAATCTACAAATCTTAGTGACATGAGGAAGATGGACACTGAAGAAACCCACAAAGGAAGACTTCACATTCTAACATGGTAGAAGACAAGATCATCTGCTGAGCATCAAGAGAGTTGTTGGACAATTGCAAAGAATGGAAAAAGTTTGAAGTAGTCCCTATGAAGAATATCATAATTCATTAGTGAGAGATGCCTTATTTTAATGGCTGAGAATCAGAAACCTCCAGTTTATATTAAACTACATGAATTTATAGTGAACAGAGTTGGTGATTCTCATGACTCACACCAATAATAGTTGACTTAGATGTCTGGGAGGGGCTTTGAAAAGCCATTTGATTTATTTTTGACTATGTTCAAACAAGACTACTCATGATAAGGGAAAATTCTGTCCTATTTTTTAAAGTTTTCTAGGGAATGAAACTCCATCACAACTCTTAATTAAAGCCATTTCAGTTTAAAATCATTGGATTCGGAATACCTGCCATTCCTGTTCCTACCAAATCTAAATCTTTCATTTTATATTTGGTCTCTATTTGTCCTCGTTTTGATCTGGAGGATAATGAGGACCAGTGCTAGCAATATTTGGTATAGCAGCCCATCAGCTATTTGAAAGCAGTAGTAGTCTGCTCTTTTCTAATGAAAGCCATTTCTGTCATTACCAACACCTCTACCGTATAATTTCCCTTGGCTTTCTTTAGGCGACCTTCCTGTCAGGCCAGGTGAACTCACCTCACATTATGCTCAATTAGGATTTGGAGGAGACTGTAGCTATGGGGATAAGGCCTTAATTATATTGCAGTGTATTGCTCTTCAAGTATTTTTACTGTTTTAAAATAATCTGCTTAATGAGTTTTAATTTTCTTAGAGTCACTTCATTTTTAAAACAAAGTAAAAAAAAAATGATGCTGAAGTCTCCTTACAATCTATTGCTTTGTTTTTCCAATTGTTAGCATTTAAGCCAAGTTCTCCCTCTTCCCTATTAGTTAACATCAATACTTTCAAGATATACTTTCTAGTATATGTGTTTAAATTTTATAGTCAACTGTGAAATACAATATTATTTAAAAAATCAAATAGTGTTACATTTTTTAGAAAATATGAAAATATTTTGCTATTTTATTTTTATAAAGCAATTCCCTAACATTCTCCTAAATCTTTTTAAATGACTATTAAAACAATATTTTCAAAGTAAATGAAATATAGCTTCCTTACTATTAACCCAAGGTCATAAGAACTGGGGAAAATGGCAGATAGGTAAACCACATATAGACTATCAGCTAGAGTAGACAGCACAGAATTTAATCAAGAAGTCACAAGTGGGTTGTTGTTTAGTTTTAAAAGTGAGGGCATGCAGAATAGACAAAGCAAGCAGGCCAATTGAACAGTCAATGATGTTCAGATGTCCTCGGCCAACTGAGGGCAGATGTATAAGGAAAGTTCAAATGGATATGAGCAGGGTTCAGAGAGTCAGATGAGGCAAGGAGGCAGAGGAAT
Source organism: Antechinus flavipes (assembly GCF_016432865.1). Taxonomy (NCBI): domain Eukaryota; kingdom Metazoa; phylum Chordata; class Mammalia; order Dasyuromorphia; family Dasyuridae; genus Antechinus; species Antechinus flavipes. The sequence continues at coordinate 21,547,338 of NC_067403.1, read as the reverse complement.
CAGACTTAGAATATAAACAGTATTTAAGGTTCAGAGTTCAAACCAAACATGAGGGAATTAGCAGATAATAAAATCTAGGTAGGAAAACCAGAAATAATTTAGTGGGTAAAGCCAAATGAATGATTGTTGGCCTTAGGACAAAGGTCCGTTGACTTTTTTCTTCCTTCATGTATAGATTAGGGATGGAAGGAATGTGCTGTTTCTCAGAGGAAGAATGGATTTGAAAGATGTTTGAGGCAAGTGATTAAAAGACAGACCAAAATTTTGGTCTTTTGACAAAATATTTGCAGTCTCATCACTTTGAACAAAAATGTGCATGTGTTAAAGGAATATCCAAAGCACAAAAGAAATCTATATTGAATCTTAGAGTAGTTGGTAGTCTGGCAAAAGTTACAGAGCCTTCTCAGAGTGGTTTTTTTTTTCCTTTTTGTTTTATTAATGTCTGAAATAAAGTACATAGGATTACAAATGAAACCAATTATATTGAAGTAAAAGTGCATTTTATTTTCTGATCAAAGGCCACAAAGTCCAAGAAATCTATCCAGTTTAAAAACCCATGGTGAGAGCTAGAAAGTATATCAAGAGCTATTTGTCATAATCCCCTTGTCTTAAGGCAAGGAAGACATTATCATCCCAATTTTATAGATGAATCACCACAGGCCTCAAAATACTCATTAAATGACTTGATTTATAAGTGTCAAAAAAGGGATAGAAGCCATGTGTCTTGATTGCTAGTTCAGTACACTTTTCATGATACCATATAAACTTTAATTGATTTAGGCATGTTTAGTATGTAATGACTTCACAAACCTGTAAGATGCCATATATATTTATAAAAAACTACACTATAACCAGGTCCTACTTACTTAAAGGACCTTCTCTGACCCTTCTAGAAGACAGAGAAAGTCCAACTGCATAGGATTAAAGTCAATGTCATGAAAGTATGTTGTTGCTCATTTGAGAAACCCTGCTTTTGTTTCAACACTGTCCTCGTGTACCCATAGATGTCCATGATCTTTTCAGAATTTCTTGGCCTGCTGCAGAATCCTACTCAAAGCCACCTGCCTCAATCCAGTATACACAGCCAGCCTGGACCCACTGGGCATGGTTTTGTGCAATACAAATCAGAGATGTCTTGAACATAGTGTCCTCCCCTGGCAATGCAGTGATTGGGTGTTTACTTCCCAGATATGTGATTCAAACTTGCCACTTGGAATCATAAATAGGAGCCTCTTTTGGAAGATTTTTTTTTTTGGTGGGAGAGAGTGAGTTTAGGGGGTGTAGTAATAGGGGACATCAGACTGTAGATACAGTCTCACCAAGAGATGGGGTAGTCCATTCTCTTAAGAGTTCTGCCCTTGTCCTATGATAGAGAAAGGGACAAAAAAAGTCGAGGATAGGGGTATCATAGCAATATGATTAATGCAAAAAGTAGTCTGCATGTCAGTAGTTCAGGCAAAAGGGCAATGGTTTCTGAAATAACAAGGGGAAAATGTGAATCTTTTTCATGTAACCTGGAAGTTCTTCATTCTAGTTAGCATTATAATCCTAATGACCCTGTGCTCTGGAATTAGAAAGTGAATTCACCATTGGGAAAAGGCTTTTCCCCCTGCCCCAATATCTCTAATGATCAAGGACCCAGAAAAGACATAACTGACATTTCCCTTTTCCTATAACTATTAGAATCCAAGAAAAAAACTAGGAAATAGTTTATCCTGTTATCTCTGGCACCCCACACTCTCTTCCCCATCTAGTTCTTTCTTAAATAAACCCTGTCTAGTCATTCCATCTCTGATCTCCAGTCTTTTTTTTTTTTTCTCCTTACGGACTCCATCACTATGAATATGTCAAATCTCCCATATCCTTAAAACTCTTATTATACCTTACATTTCCCCAAAACTCTTGTCTAATATCTCTTCTCTACTCAGTCTAAATTCATCATCTTTCTTTTCTGTTCTCCCAAAGACTTCTTTTTTTTTAATAGCTTGTTATTTACAAGTTATATGCATGGGTAATTTTACAGCATTGACAATTGCCAAACCTTTTGTTCCAATTTTTCCTCTTCTTTCCCCCACCTTCTCCCCTAGATAGCAAGATGACCAGCAGATGTTAAATATATTAAAGTATAAATTAGATACACAATAAGTATACATGACCAAACTGTTATTTTACTGTACAAAAAAGAATCAGACTCTGAGATATTGTACAAATATCCTGTGAAGGAAATCCAAAATGCAGGCAGGCAAAAATATAGGGATTGGGAATTCGATGTAATGGTTCTTAGTCGTCTCCCAGAGTTCTTTCCCTGGGCGTAGTTGGTTCAGTTAATTACTGCTCCATTGGAACTGATTTGGTTCATCTCATTGCTAAAGATGGCCAGGTCCATCATAATTGATCATCATGTAGTATTGTTGTTGAAGTATATAATGATCTCCTGGCCCTGCTTGTTTCACTCAGCATCAGTTCATGTAAGCCTCTCCAGGCCTTTCTGAAATCATCCTGTTGGTCATTTACCGAACAATAATATTTCATAACATTTATATACCACAATTTATTCAGCCATTCTCCAATTGATGGGCATCTACTCAGTTTCCAGTTTCTAGCCACTACAAACAGGGCTGCCACAAACATTCGTGCACATACAGATCCCTTTCCCTTCTTTATGATCTCTTTGGGATATAAGCTCTCCCAATGACTTCTAAAACCTTTCAAATGTGGTTTCCAACCACATCAACTGGTGGTTTCCAACCAACTCATCAACTGAAACTACCCTTTCCAAAGTCACCATGATATCTTAACACTAGAAGGATTGGGGTTTAAAAAATACTTCAAAGGCCCAAGCTATGCCAATTGCTTGTGTATTTTTTAGAAATTCATAATACAAAGAAAATAGGAAAATATTTTTATTTCACAGGAAACATTTAAAATTTTTGCATCAATTTTGCACCTAGTATTTCTACTCTCAAATATGTTGATCTTTTGAAAAAAAAAAAAACCCTTATCATCTTGACCTTGAGCATTTGAAACTGTTAACAATACTTACCTCCTATACATTCATCTATGGGTTTTGGTTACACTAATCTCCCTTAGGTCTCCTACCTGACTGTTTTTCTTGAGTTTCCTTTGTTAGCTCTTTTATGTCATTCTCACTGACTATGGTTGTCCTTCAGTTTATTTGAATTCTCTTTTCTCTACTCTTAACACATGGGAATTTCATTAATTTTCCTGTGATTACCTACTATATGAAAACAGATGACCTTCAGAGCTTTCTATTTCTGTCTCTGCCTCATTGTCTCTCTGACTTCATCTTTGTCTCTGTCTTTCTCATAGGCATCTATATGTATATATACTTAGTTGCTCTTTGAGTTCTCTTGAGTTGTTTCTATCTGTTTCTCTCTTAGACACACACACACACACACACACACACATACAAAATGTATATACTTAGTTTCTCTCTTGACCTCCTATTCTATACATACAGCCTATCCCATATTTTGAGCTGTTTTTTCTATAGATACCTAAAATTCAATGTCTTAGACAAAACTCATTATATTTCCTCCAAAATTCACAACTCCATATATTCAAAAGAAAAATTACTGTGTTCTCTAATCTCTCTCAAAATTGTCTATTTTCAATGTTTTGTCAACATCTAGCTCAATCAGACTTAAAATTAAAAATTCTTTCTCGTCTCCTGTATTTCCTATCTACAATCAAATTTTTATCAATTCTTTTTCTACATAATCCCTTACACCAATTCCTTTCTCTCTCGTCCTAGAGTCATCACTCTAGTTCAGAATTTTATAACTCAACTTTACAAGTCATAATCATAATTATAATCATAATCACAAGCACTAACCTTTATATATACCTATTATGGACCAGGTATTGTGCTAAATGCTTTATAATCTTTATCTCCTTTGATCCTCACAATAACTCTGATAATTTGATTCTATTATTAGTTCAGTTTTATAATGGAGATATAAATGGAGAGAGAAAAGAATTTGCTTAAAATCACATCGTTTGTGAGAGCAGAACCAAGGACACAACTTGAGTCTCATAGCTCCTTGCCCCAGAGTGCTCGTTTTGCTACCATAATGTGAAAGAAAGAAAGAAAAAAGGAAGGGAGGGAGGAAAGAAAGGAGGGAGGCAAGGATGGAAAAAAGGAATGGTGGGAGGGTGAGAGAAAGGGAAGGATGGGAAGGAGAGAGAGAGAGAGGAGAGAGAGAGAGAGACAGAGAGAGAGAGAGAGAGAGAGAGAGAGAGAGAGAGAGAGAGAGAGAAAGGAGGAAGGAAAGAAAGAAAGAAGAGCGAGAGGGGGAAAAGAAGGAAGGAAGGAAGGAAAGAGTCAAGGAAGGCAGAGAGGAAGAGTGGAAAGGAAAGAAAGAAGAGAAAAAAAAAGAGAAAAGGAAGGAAGGGAGAAAAGAAGGAAGGGAGAGTAGAAAGGAAAGAAGAAGGGAAAGAGAGAAAGAGGGAAGGAAGGAAACTATTCCAAAATTCCAAGTCAGTCAAACATAAAAGTAAATCAGGCATATTTTATATGGGGCATATTACTCCAATGACAGGATTCCTGGAGACAGCAACCAGATGGTCTTTAGTTGATAATGACTTTGTTGAATCATTTTCTGCTCAGTTTACTAGCTCCAGGTATTCAGCAGAGATTTGCTATCATTGTATGTTAGATCACACAGAGTAATAAAAATGTATGTGCACATACTAATTTAGAGCATTTCCCAGACCTGGTATTCAGACAACTCAATATTTCAATGATCTGTGCTTTGATAATTGTGGATCTTCTCTTTATAGATGCAAATTATAATCTGTCATTTCTTTATTAGATAGTATGTTTTGAATGGCAAAAGCCATTGAAATTAATGACCTAGCAGTGAAATTTCTAGTAATGAGCCCCTACAATTTATGTAGACTAGTCCTCAGAAAACACATAGCAATAAAAAGTCTTCTTACCTTGGGCGGCTATGCTAGAATAGAGTTGTCTCCATGCCATGATTTCATTTGGTTTTATAGTAGAAAAGTATTTATAAGCTCTATATAAAGTGTGAAATAGAACCACAGAGATCAGGGCAGGAATAAGAGTAACAGTCTAAGTAGTCCAAAGTGTTTGGTAAAAGTCTTTATCCCATCTCCTCATGAAAATCTAAAGAGACATCTGTCATTATAGAGTACTTTTGCATGGGGAGTCCTAATAGTTTCTTTTTTTCTCTCCCTTCCCATAATCCTTTGCTTCCCAATATATCAATATTAATCTCACCACACTTCAATGGCCAGTTTCTTCCTCTATTCATCCTCATCTTAATTCCCTCAAACATTTTTATTCATTGTATCTTTGCCTTTCTTTCTTCCAATTATCTTCCTGATATTCAATGCTACTCTAACAGCTAGTGTATTTATTCTATTTTCTTTTAGTAACTTATTTACCATCATAGCCACATTCTTGTTATAAGTTTCATAACACCAGGTTTTCATAAAAAAAACTGATTTGGGAATTAGACGGCCCGGGTTTAAAAGTAAGTATTTACTACTTATGTACCTTAATGTCTTTGACCTCAGTTTTCATATCTTCAAAATGAGGGATACGGGAGTAGTTGTTATATTTGATATCTCCTCTCAGCTCTAAGCCTATGATATTATTAATATATAAATTTATCTATACACATCTACAGCATGTGTGTGGGTGAATGTGATATACCTTTGTGGTGTTACTTGAACATCAAGGATTCACTCAACTACTTGGCTAAAACTAAATGTTTTTCAAATTATAGGTGCTTCACTAAAACTAATTGCATTATCAATATGAGTATGGTCATATGTATTATACTCAAAGATATTATCACCGTTCTGAAGATTAATAGAATCAGCCTTAACCTCTAAGTATTAAAGGTAATACAGTCAGAAAAGCTAACACTCATTGGATTAGCAAAGAGTCTCATCAATTGCTCTAATCACCCTTTCCCCAAAGAACTAGCTACCAAGCAAAACCCAAACAAAAGAATCTGCTTGGCAGCTTTAGAGTTTATTGATACAAGTAATTACTTAGTCTTTAATTCCATTTACAAAGTATATCCAGCTAAATGAAACAAAGACTGAAGTCTTTTGTCACAATGCCTTTAAAACATCCTTACATTCTATGAATCCTAACCCAAAAGGGGAATTCAGTTTTCACACTCAAATCAATAGAGACTATTCTTCAACAAAAGTCCTCTCTTGACCCATTCTCTGTATTTGTCAAACAGCAAGGTCTGGGATTTTGTTTTTTTCCCCTCATTCACATCCATTTATTCCTTGAGTCATTTTTTGTACAAAAGAAAGTCCCTCAGTTGCTCCAGTTTTAAAAAAAAAACTGGTAAAGGGGTAAAATTTTTCTTTCTCTCCTTTCACTAATCACACCTACAGCTGTACTTTACTCCTTTGCATGCAAATACTTGTTTGACTTAATCTGCACATGTCATGTCTTTTCTTTGAAGAGATGCTTAAAGCATCTCTTTAAAATATTGTGTTGTTTGGCAGTGGGAACTGATACTCAGGACCTCTTTACCCTCCTTTTTACAAAGAAAAGCTCATCAAAATGAGTACCACTAGGTTTCTAACTGTATTACAGTGGAAGCTAGCCAACCTTAGTATCTGGATAAAATTGATGCATGTTCCACCACATAATGGAATTCATTTGCAAGTTTAAGCTATGAATAATAAAGGGGGGGGAATCTGAAAATTCATTAAAAGACCACATTGGAATATTGCCTGCTTAATAAGAATATTTTGATGAAATGATTCTTGATCATAATATCAAGATTTGGCATTTTATATTCAAATAAGACATACAAAGTGTTCACATGTTATATCATTTTTTATCCCCAAAACTACTCTGTGAGTTATTATTGTTATTAATTATTATTATTATCTGAGGAAATTAATGTTGAGATTGCATTCTATCCATAATCACAAAGCTAGTAAATTAATTTCCATTCTTTCTTATCACCAAGTACAGTGTTGTAACTACAGTATCATGACACCACCACATCACACACTCATCTTTTACTGTTGTGAGAAATTATATGTACTTAGACTATTTCTACAATATACATATACTTATGTAAAAGTTACTTTGGGGTTGAGATTTCCTTAGGAGAATGGGAGTCATAACTCATCAGCCTGAACTTAAAGAAATGGAAACGGACTAGGAGTAATGTTGGAGGCCCAATCTGAAGGAGCCATGTAATGTCTCCTTTCAAGATATCATGATGGGCAGTCATATGATCGGGCCAGACTGTTATGCTGGATGTATACAAGTGCCAATAGTTAGCCTTGAAAGGTATAGTAGCTTTTTATGTTAAGGCCTTCCGTACTAAAGAACTCACAAACCTCTTGATGCAATTCATACCCCTTTTATATTGGTTTGAGAATTAGAGTTTCTTCTCCCTATCTCTTGTATCAAGCTTAAATTTGCCTATTTATTTTTCTTATAGCTCCTGCTCAATTTCCTCCTTTCTCTTCCTGATCATTAACCCTCTAAATTAAAGGAACATCACCTTAGAGCTAAGTGGTGTATCTTCAGGAGAATATCCAGGATTGTCATCCAGACTTACTCAATCTTGTCCCAGATTTTCATTCTGAAGTAAATTCCAAACCAGAACTTTACACACTTAAGTACTTTTTGCCCTTCTGACCATTCCCATTGATTAGATTCCTCTCCAGACTATACTTATAACTTTCTATACTATATGCCATTCTGAGTACTGTTCCTCTCTTTTTTTCAGCTTTTAAAAAACTTTGTCTTTCAAGGTGACTTTCAAAGTACAGGTATTTAATAATTTTGGCTGATTTATTATTTCTTTCAGCCTACTAGCTATTATATTAAGAACTTGACAAGTTAGTCATAATGTAATGAGAATATCGATTAATATTATCTATCAAAAAGGGGGATATTATCATTTCAGTCAAATTTGGTAAGAACATTTTGATATTTTCTAAACTCAGAGAGGAAAAGGGAATTCTGACTTCATTTTCTCCATATAGTATAGGTGTGGTCCCCAAAGTGACATGAATGAGGGGTAACTTTCTTTCATTAATGGATCCTGCATGAAAGAACCTCTTGATTCTCTGCTCTTACATCTACTGCTTTTTTAGATTCAATTTCTACAATGGATAAGTCTTTGCGTCCCATTGCCTACTTCTTGTCTCTTCCTCATCATCTTTTTTTATATTGTGTCCTTCAATTTGATTGTAAGCACCTTGAGAGTAGGGACTACTTTCATTTTTAATTGTATCCCTAGACTTTACAAAGTGCTTAGCACCTTATAAAATATATTTATTGAATTATATTGGATTAGATTGATTAAAAATATGGTACTTACGAGATTATAGCAAGTTATTCCCAGGATAATACACCATGACCAATTAGGATTTATACCAGGAAGGCAGAGCTGGTTCAATATTAGGAAAACTATTAACATAACTGACTATATCAATAACCAAATTAGCAAAAAAAAAAAAAAAGATTATCTCAATAGATGCAGAAAAAGCATTTGACAAAATCCAACATCCATTCCTATTAAAAACATTAGATAGTATAGGAAGAAATGAAGTTTTCCTTAAAATGATCAGTAGCATCTATTTAAAACCATCAGCAAGCATCATATGTAATGGGGTCAAACGAAAACCATTCCCAATAAGCTCAGGAGTGAAACAAGGTTGCCCACTAGCACCGTTACTATTCAATATTGTATTAGAAATGCTAGCTTCGGCAATAAGAGAAAAAAAGAGAGATTACAGGAATTAGAATAGATAATGAGGAAACCAAATTATCACTCTTTGCAGATGATATGATGATACATTTAAAGAATGCTAGAGAATCAACTAAAAAGTACTAGAAAAAATTCGCCACTTTAAAAAAGTGATAGGATAAAAATAAAACCCACATAAATCATCAGTATTTTATATATTAACAACAAAGTCCAACAGTAAGAGATACAAATAGAAATTCCATTTAAAATAACTGTAGGAAATATAAGATATTTAGGAGTCTACTGCCCATAGTAAAGTCAGGAATTATATGAACACAATTACAAAACACTTTCCACAAAAATAAAACCAGATCTAATCAATTAGAGAAATATCAAGCACTCATGTGTAGGTCGAGCAAATATTATAAATATTATTATAAATAATTGATCAGTGGAGTAGGTTAGATTCAAAGGACAAAACAGTCAATGACTATAGTAATCTAGTGCTTGACAAACCCAAAGACCCCATGTTTAGGGATAAGAACTCATTATTTGACAAAAACTGCTGGGAAAATTGGAAACTAGTATGGCAGAAACTAGGCCTTGACTTACACCTAACACTCTATACCAAGGTAAGATTGAAATGGGTTATTATTTAGACATAATGAGTGATATTATAAGGAAATTAAAAGAACAAAGGATAGTTTACCTTTCAGATCTGTGGAGAAGAAAGGACTTTGTGGCCAAAGAGATAATTTCGATTATACTAAGTTATTTTTGTTTTTAATATAAACAAAGGTAATGCAGACAAGATTAGAAGAGAAGCAATAAACTGGGGAAAATGTTTATGTTCAAGGGTTCTGTTAAAGGCCTCATTTTTAAAATATATAGAGAATTGGCTTAAATTTATAAGAATTCAAGCCATTATCCAATTGATGAATGTCAAAGGAAATGAAGACAATTTTCAGATGAGAAATTAAAACCATTTCTAGTCATATGAAAAGGTGCTCTAAATCATTATTGATCACAGAAATGCAAATTAAGACAACTCTGGGATGACACTACACACCTCTCAGATTGGCTAAGATGACAGGAAACAATAATGCCAAATGTTGGAGGGGATGTGGGAAAACTGGGACACTAATACATTGTTGGTGGAGTTGAGAACTTATTCAATCATTCCGGAGAACAATTTGGAACTATGTCCAAAGGGCTATCAAACTGTGCATACCTTTTGACCCAGCAGTGTCTCTACTGAGCCTGTATCCCAAAGAGATGTTAAAGGAGTGAAAGGGACCCATTTATGCAAAAATGTTTGTGGAAGCTTTTTATAGTGGTAAGAAACTGGAAACTAAATGGATGCCCATCAGTTGGAAAATGGCTGAATAAGTTATGGTATATGAATGTTATGGAATATTATTGTTCTGTAAGAAATGACCAGCAGGATAATTTTAGAGAGACCTGGAGAGACCTACATGAACTGATGCTGAGTGAAATGAGCAGACCAGCAGATCATTATACACAGCAACAACAAGACTATAGGATGATCAATTCTGATGTGGACATGGCTCTTTTCAAGAATGAGATGATTCAGACCAATTCCAATTATCTTGTGATGAAGAAAGCCATCTACACCCAGAGAGAGGACTGTGGGAACCCAGTGTGGATCACAACATAGCAATTTCACTCTTTTTGCTGTTTGCTTGCATTTTCTTTTCTTTCTCTTTTTTTTCCCCCTTTTTAATCTGATTTTTCTTGTGCAGAACAATAATTATATAAATATTTATACATATATTGGATTTAACATATATTTTAACATATTTAACATATATTGGATTACTTGCAATCTAGGAAGGTGGGGGGGAGCACAAACATTTGGAACAGAACATTTTTCAAAGATCAATGTTGAAAAATTATCCATGCATATATTTTAAAAAACAAAAATCTTTAACAAAACATAAATAAGTAAATAGTGGATTGGCAACAAAAAAAATAGGGTAAAATAGAGAGTTTTATGTACTACATGGAGAAAATGAATTTATATTATGATCAGGATAGAGCCCAATAAATCCAAAACAAATTCTGATTCAAAATTGATTCCTTTGCAGACAGAGATAAAAATGCAAATAAGATATATTGTATTTCCCATAAGGAAAGAGCTGGAAGAATATGCTGTTCTTGGATCCTAGCAACAAGGCATATAACTAGAAATAAGTAACCTTGGTTCACCAGGAGTAGGAGGTAGGGTTTCAGAAAATTTCTCTAGGTTCCTCCTGATTTTGTTCTCTATTTACTTGCAGTGAGTCAGCAGAGTGTCTCTCTGGTAGTCAGCAAGCATTTAAGTGCTTCCTATATACCAGGTACTGTACTAATCACTGGGCATACAGATACAATTAGAAAGGAAAAGTCCTTGAAATAATGAAATTTGCATACTAATGAGGGATATCAACATTTTTTTTTAAATCTGAAAGTTGGGAGGAACTAAGCAGAGTAGAGAAAATCAGGAAAATCAGTTCTACAATCTGGAGAGCAATGGCATAGCTGATGATCCTTCCCTTATTCCCCAAAACATTTATTACTTATTTATTTTTGATTGTTTTTTAATTGAGTTTCAAACTCTCTTCTTTCTTTCTACCTCTCCCACTCTCACTGAGAATGCAAGAAATGTAACATCAATTATACATATGAAATCACGCCAAGCATATTTCCATACTAACTTTTTTTTTTAATTGCAAGGAAAATAAAGTAATTTTTTTTCTTCAAATTGCACTCAGACTCCATTAATTCTCTCTCTGGAGATGAATACTATTTTTCATCATAAGGACTGCAAAATTGTCTTGGATCATTGCAATGTCCCGATGGTCATTGTATACTATTGCTATTCCTGTGTTCAAAGTTCACTGGTTCTGTGTACTTTACTTTGTATCAATTCATACAATTTTTTTCCAGATTTTCCAGAAACCATCCTGCTCGGCATTTCTTATAGCACAATAGTATTCCATGATAATTATAACCCAAACCTTATTCATTCATTCCCCAACTTTTGGGAATTTTAGGTCTTTCTTAAAATGGAAGAACATTGTCCCAAAATAATTTCTTTTCATATTCACTCTTTTTTCCTTTTATATCTCCTAAGATTAGGGAATTATTGTATTTTCATGTCACAGCAGACCAGCAGACTCTTTTGGGCTGAGATAGAAAGTCAACTGTTAATTCAATACCATCAAACTTAAATAGAGAGACAGACAGAGAGAGCATTCACTCATTTTATTGGATAATGGTACTGATTTTTTTCTTGATTTTTTAAAGATCAAATTGATCATAATCTATTTTGTTGTGCTTTTTTTTCATAAAACCAGCTCCTATTTCTCCTTAATAGTTCATTTTTTTACTTAAAATTTAATTAATTTCTCCTTTCAAATTTTGTGCTTAATTTAGGGATTTTTCATTTGTTCTTTTTCTATTTTTTTATTTGCTTTCCAATTCATTTCTTTCTCTTTCATTTTTTTTAAATTGATGTACACATGTGAAGATATATATTTTCCCTTAAGCACTACTGTCATGCATCTCATTAATTTTAGACGTTGTCTTATTGTCTTATCATTAAGACACTTATTGATTGTTTCCATGCTTTATTCATTAATCCACTCACTCTTTGGAATGAGATTATTTCATCCATAATTAATTTTAATCTATGTTATCACAGTCCATTATTGAGTTGTGTGAGGTCATTGTCTGATAAGAACTTTTTTTTTAATAAGAACTTTTTAGTATTTCTGCTTTTTGCATTTGTTTTGAGGTTTTTTATTTGTTTTTGCTTAGGCAATTGGGGTTAAGTAACTTGCCCAGGGTCATACAGTCAGGAAGAGTTAAGTGTCTGAGACCACATTTGAACTCAGGTCCTCCTGACTTCTGGGCTGGTACTTGTTTTGAGGTTTTTATACCCTAATACATGGTCAATTTTTGCAAAGTTACCATGTACAGCTGAGAAAAAAGATATACTCCTTATTCTCATTCACTTATATCGAGAAGCCTATCAGATCTAACTTTTCTAAGATTTTATTAAACGGTTAGATTTATCTAGCTCTGAAAGGGGAAAGTTGAGGACCTGACTAGTATAGTTTTATTGTCTTTTCCAAACCATAACTCATTCAACTTTTATTTTAAGATTTTGAATATTATAACGTTTGGCATATATGTTTACTATTGATCATGCTCCATTATCTATGATATCTTTTAAAAAGATTTGATTTCTGAGTGTATATTTTTTATTGGGTACATTTTTACTTTCACTGTTTTGGAAATCATGATTGCTATCTTTGTTTTTGATTTGTTTGTTTGTTTTTACTTCCTCTCAAGTATAATAGATTCTGCTGGAAACCCCCACACACCCACCCTTATTTTAACTCTATCTGTTTCAAATGTGTTTCTTGTAAACAACACATTGCTGGATTCTGGTTTCTACTCCTTTTAGCTGTCTGTTTCTGTTTATCGAATAATTCATCCCATTCATATTCACAGTTATGATTGTTAATTACATTTCTCTCCATCCTATTTTCTTCTATACCAGTACCATCCCAAGCTTCAGAAAATGTTTTTTCATACTTCTACTTTTAGGGTACTTCTAGGCATTTGGAAGTTTTCATTGATTCTAATTTAGTGTGCTCTATTGCGATGTGTGGTGACTTTCCCAGGAAGGAGCCTTGATCCTTTGAGATTGCAATTGATACCTTGTGAGAAAAACTGAAAATGGTCCTCAGGGCCTCTTCTTCCTCTTGATCAAAATTGTTCTTTTCAGTTCTTGAACTGTGACTCAAACGTGGGTATTGACAATTGCATCACAAAGATCTTTAATCCCTGCATGCAGAGCTGGGCTAGTGATCCCCTATAATTTCATGATCATCTTGCTATTTCTGTCTTTATAGCACCCAAAGCTAGTTTTTTTTTTTTCTATTGTCACAATTTAGTCCCAGAACTTGTAGAACTTTAGGTCAGCCTTCATCCAAATTTCTTTTTCAAAGAATATTTCATCCCAACCTTTCTTTTGACTTTTCCACTTTAGAAGTGATTTTAGAAATCATTTTAAAATTGTTCAGAGGATTTTTTTTGTTGAGAAATTGGTTTAGAATTTCCTTCCCTCTGCTATCTTATTTTCATATGAGAGGTATGGAGATATGTTCTAATAAATACTATATTGACTGCTTTTATTTTCTGAGTTATTCAGTAACTTTCTTTTCATAACATATATACATATTTATAGAATATACATATTTAGTGATATAAGAAACAAAATGTTTTATCTTCCATCATTTCCTTCTTTATTTGATGGTTATTTAGAGTCAGGAAGGTCTTTCTTAATTTCCTGTAAGTTTCAAATAAAACTAGTAAAATAGACACACATATGCATGTATATATTCATCAAATATTGTTCAAATAAAGATATATGATATATGTCTTTATATAAATATTATCTATCTTTTATATGTTATACTTCTGTAGGTATAACAATTATTTTGAACCAGAAAGAGCTTTACTTAAGACTGACTGTTCCTTTCATCTTTATTTCATTTTGTTATAGTTTCTCACCTATTTTAAAACATTTTAATGTTAAACTTTTTTATTATACTACAGATCATATTTAATTATAATATAAGTTTATTTCAACCTTTAATTTTCTTATTTCTAATACAGTGGAAAATCATATACTGTGTGTTTACCATTTGTAGCTATATTTATTCTTAGCCAAAGGCAATTGGTATACATCTATTATTATTATTATTATGTATTTATTCACTCATTGTTTATTCTATATGGATTATATAAGTATTACTTTATCCATTAACTAATGGATAAACTAGATAACTAATGGATTAACTAGAGATTTCTTGAGTTACATATTTCTGTATGTAATATTTTCCATACCTGAAGTGAATTATTCTGATTAAATAATGTAGGGTTCTTAATGTGAGGTGTAATTCTACAAATGTCTTGTGTCTGGGAATAATCCAAAATCATATGGTTGATATAAAGGGAGATTTTTATGAATCTAAAGATGGTAAATCACTTACTTCTATTTATCCCAATTCTTGGTATGTAGCTTAGAGAATCAAAGAGATCTTTTAGGAATTACTAAAAAAAAAAAAAATCAAGTTTATATCACTTACCTAACTGAGTAGTTACTGAATATCCTATCGCTGCCTAATTACAAGTTGCTGGAACTGAGAAAGATGCTTCATGTTCCATATCTTCACACACACACACACACACACACACACACACACAAATGTCCTGTATTGTGGGAACAATAAAACAAAATACTCCCCCATTTGTCTCAGGCTATTTTTTTTCCTCAAAAAAACTTTTATAATGTCCCATTAACAAAATAAGTCTTAAGATATTTTTTAGTTGCTCTTATGAGTAGGGTTGGGGGAGGGTGGGAGCTCAGTCTGCTTGGGGTAGGGCCTTAATGATATTGTTTTCAACATACCCTGTTGTTGTCCAGGAGGATTTTAGAAGGTTAGTGAGAGTAATGTACCAGGTCTTCTGTTGACCAAAGCTATGAGGTAATTAGCCTAACCAAACTGCAGTTACAGATAAAACCTCACCTTCACTTATTCACTCAAGTTTCTCTTGCTTTTCTGTCTTATTGCTTATTCTCTCTTCAATATTCTTCTGATCAGTGTTCATTTTTTTTTTTTTTGGCATGGTGATGGGTTTTACAGCTAAATCTACTTAGGTGATTTCCTTATTTTTTAGTTGAAACAGAAACCCACCATCTTCTGTTTTAGATATAATAGCTTCCTATAATTTTGAATTATCATTAATAATTATATCTATTAGGTAGGATTATTTTTTAAGCAATTATATATTTATATTAGGAATGTCTCATATTAATCTATGTACTAATTCTAATTAAACTACTCTTTCCATTGAACATAATGGCTTTTTATAGCAGTTATCTTTTAGTATTTTAAAGTCAAATTACCAAAAATTGTGAAATTTTTGGCCCCTGACATATTTGGCAGGCATTATATTTGCTCAAAATATTTGAGAAGATGAGGGATATTCTCCTTCCCTTCAATGCAGTTCAGTAATATCTGTAATTCTCAAATCTATCCTGGAATTGTAAACTTGACTAGCATCTATTTTCATAACAAGGTATTTGAAATCATAAATTTTACTTGGGATATAACATAAGAATCATAAGTGAGCAATTCTGGTTCTTATTTCTCTGCACCAAAATGGAAATAAAATTTCTAACAGCATCAATCTGTGCCGATGTTAGTTGCTTATTTTATAAGTCCCAAGATAACAATTTGTGTTCTAGAAGTATGTTCGTTATACATAAAAATGGCTTTTAACAAATATTCATTTTAATATATTAATGGTAAATATCTTCTGTCACATGTTGTTTTTTAAAGAGGTTTCAATATTTTCTCTTCTCTGACCTTTAAACTATTTTATTAAAATATTGATAGCAATTTAATTGGAAATCATTACATAATCTTTTAATGAATTCTCAATTTTCATATTTTGTTTATTTGTCATAAGTTTGGTGACGCCTGTATCACATTCTCATCTTACAATTTTGGCTAATGAAATTAGCTGTAACTTTCTTTCTTTAATTTCAGTGGGGTTTCCTTTTATTTATTCCCTCCTTAAAAATCACAATTTTTTTTCAAATATATGAAATAATGTAGTGACTGTGTATACTGTACCATTACCAGCTGCTTTGAAGTGATTCAGTTGTAAGTGTTTGGTTCATTTTAACAAGCATATTATCACGTGCTCCATCCTAGGGTTATGAAGAAAAATGAAATTGTTTCTTCCCTTCAAGTGTCTTTTGTTTTATTGGGAGGAACAACCTATGTGTAGATGCATATATACAAAATATGAAAAAAAAATGATTTTGTTTGGAGGATGGGATAGGGTAGAGCATTAACAACCAGTGAGATGAAGGAAAGGGTCATGTAGAATATGACTCTTCAGGGGAATGGGGATTAAAATCAGCAGAAATGAGGACAAAGGAAATTCCAGGAAGAGGCTGAAAGGCATGTTGCCAGGTAGTGAAATGTTCCATTGAGGAAATGGCAGATAAGACAATATGGCGAGGGTAAAAAGTTAAGGACTTGATTCATTATTTTAAGAAACTTCAAGTCAGAGAGACTTCTTTGCCAATGAAGGTCGGTGCCTTCCCTTCAACTTACAGCCTTTAAGAGTTCCCCCAAAAACTGAAAGTTTAAGTGACATGCCCAGGCACATAAAGCTAAGTCGTGTCTGAGAGTAGACTGAAACCCAAATTTCCTTGGCTTCAAGAAGAGTTATCTATGTATTATAATATGCTGCTAATCTACTGGAATATAGAATATCTAAATAATAAGGTGAACTATGCCATGTGAGATACAAAACAGAAAGAAGGCTGACTATCTAGTAGTGAAAAGTGATCTGTGACTCTTTGATTACCAGCAATTCACTATAATAGGTTCCACTGGTTTCTTATAGCAAAAGTCCCCAAAATGTCAGAAAATTATTGATCTAAATTCAATTCTTCAGGATAATGTTGATATTCCAAGGCAGGTGGAAGGAAGCTATTTCTCTGATTCTTTAATCTTTCCACTCTTTAGTATGTGGCTCTTTTCTAATACTAACTGCTAACTAATATTTCATTAGAGTATTAACAGTATTTAACAGTATTAAAAGTCTGTTTTAAGCTTTCAGTGTTTTTGTAATATAAAAATAACTAAATAAATAGGATACCAGTAATTCTGTTTCCCCCTTCCCCATTTTACGAAGGAAATCAATTTTATTGAAGTATAATTTATCAAAAAAGAATATATATCCCAAATTAGGATTGGCTACTTCAAATATATTTCCTCCCCCTTCCCTATAACTTTCAAATTGTTTCTTTCTTTTTTAATGATAGCTTTTTATTTTTCCAGATTCATGCAAATTTGGCTTTTAATATTTACTTTTGCAAAACCTTGTGTTCCAACTTTTTCTTCCTGTCCTCTAGACAGTAAACAATCCAACATAGTTAAACATGTGCAATTCTTCTAAATATAATTCCATATTTGTCATGCTGAACAAGAAAAATCAGACCAAAAGGAAAACATAAATATAAAAAAAGAAACAACAAAAAGGGGAAAAACTATGAGATATTCAGTCTCCATAGTTCTCTCTCTGCATGGATGGAAAAAAACATCCATCATAAATCTCTTGAAATTGGCTTGAATTAACTCACTGCTGAAAAGAATCGAGTCAATCACAGTTGATTATCACATAATCTTGCTATTACTATATACAATGTTCTCTTGGTTCTACTCATGTCATTTAGCATCAGTTCATATAAATTTGTCCAGCTTTTCTAAAATCAGCTTGCTTATTTTTATGGATTAATAACAGTCCATTATATTCACATAGCATAACTTATTCAGCCATTCTCCAATTGATGGGCATCCACCTAATTTCCATTTCCTTGCAACTGCTCCAAATGTTTTTACACATGTGGGTCTTTTATTTTCCCCTTATCTCTTTGGAATACAGACCCGTAGTGACATTGCTGGAACAAAGAGAGGGTAAGTTGATAGTTCTTTGGGCACAGTTCAAAATTGCTCTCCAGAATTGTTGGATCAGTTTACAATTCTACTAACAGTGCATTAATGTCCCAGTTTCCATATATTCCCTCCAACTTTTATCATTATCTTTTCCTGTCATCTTAGCCAATCTGAGAGGTATGTAGTGTCATATCAGAGTTGTCTTAATTTGCATTTTTCTAACAAATAGTGATTTAGAACATTTTTATATGATTATAAATGGCTTTAATTTTTTTTTCATCTAGAAAATATATAATCACATCATTTGACCATTTTTCAGTTAATGAATGGTTTGTATTCTGATGCATTTGAGTCAATTCTCTAAAGATTTTAGAAATTCTTTTTCAGAAATGCTGGATATAAAATTCTCCGCTCTGATTTCTGTTTCCTTTTTACTTTTGACTGCCTTGGTTTTGTTTGTACAAAAATGTGTTGTTCTTTTTTAATTTAATACAATCATAATGATCCATTTTGTATTTCATAATATATTCCAGGTCTTCTTTGGCCTTAATTTTTTTTCCCTTCTTCACAGATCTTCATGATAGACTATCCTCTTTTACTAATTTGCTTATATGTAATGACCGCGTATTTAAAGTCAGCCGGAGTCAGGAATTCAGGTTAAGGGGAAAATCTTCAATATTTATTGAAGCGAAGAGGTGAATAAAGATTGCTATAGCAAATATAGGCAAGAAAGATTGCGATAGCAAATATAGGCAGTTGCGACAGGAAGCCAGCTAAGAGAGAGCGACGCGAGCCGAGGCAACCATGGAGGCAACTGTGTCGGCAACTGTGGCAATGGCCGTCCCAAAGGTCTCTCCTCCCCTTCCTTCTCCACTCCCCTGCCTCCACCCACCAAAATCGTCATTTCCTATACAACACATCAGGACTTGCACAAAGAGTGGGTGGGGGCCATTCTCTCTCCAAGCTTATCTATTAATAGAGTATGGTCCAATTACTATTTAGCCTCATGTGCTTGGGACCTCAGTGCATCAACTCAAGCCTCAGCCCATTACATCTCCCGCTTTCTTTTGTTTTAGAACACAGGTGATCATGCCATCCCTGACTCTTCAGGGAGGTCAGAGCCCCCAAGGGGAGGTGATCACACCCTCCCTGATTTCTCAGGAAAGGAGGTGAAAGCACCGAAAAGGAAGTGATCACGACCCCCCTGACTTCTCAGGAAGGGAGGTGAAAGCACTAAAAAGGAGATAATCATGCCCTCCCTGACATCTCAGGAAGGGAGATGAAAAGCACCAAAGGGAAGTGGGGGTTGCTAGCAGGTTTCTGGGCTCAAGGGTCTTATTATGCACAAACCCATCAGCATGGGAACACATAGCACATAGCAACAACGCAGAGACTATTAGTGATGACTCTCCCCACAGTCAGTGCAGGCTTGATGTGGTGTAACAAACATGAATTATGCACCCAAGTAACGGTATAACAAACAATATAAATCAACAGTATGATGTAAAAGATTGCCAGAAGTCCTAGAAGGAGAGTATGTAAACAGCAGTCACACATACACCTCTTCAGCAGCCAAGAGATAGTCCAAAACCAGTCTATTGTCCATTGCTTCACATATCAGGGAATCCAATGATCCCCCCAAGTTTTTGAAGTCCAGCAAAAGTCTTTTTATGTCTTAGGGAATCCAATGATTCCAGCAGATTTTGAAGTCCTGTAACAGTCTTATCATTTCTCAGAAAATCCAATGATTCCTGAGGGCTTTAAAGTCCTACAACAATCTTATGTCTCAGAGAATCCAATGATTTCTGAGGGTTTTGAAGTCCAATGATTTTCTATGTCCATGAGTCAAACGCCATAACTGCCACACTCTTTCAATGGTGAGCACAATCAGCAACAGAACCACCCGATGTTTCTTGGGTCTTCTCCTTCGTTTCAAGGGTCTGCTCCGTCTCTCTGCGATGGACAAGGCGAATACGGCTTGTTGGCACCCATCTGATTCCTTCTCCACCTGTAGAGATACAAGCAAACCCTCTCCCCCAAGCAGTTAGCCTATCTGGTCCCTTCCATTCACCACTTTCTGGGTCTCTCCACATCACCTGGCGATTATCTAAAGATAGTGGAGCTGCTCGCACTGGACATTGCCCTTCCGGTGGGTTATAAAACCTGTCTGCCGGAGCCAGTGCATCTTCGTCAAAAATCAAGAAGTTAATAGTATAAAGAGCTAGATTTAGTAGTTCTCTAGGGTTACCTGTGGCTCCCCCTTTCTTTTGTTTTTGGAGGAGCGTCTTAATGTCTCTGTTTCTCCTCTCTACTATTGCCTGTCCTTGAGGATTAAAGGGTATGCCAGTGGTGTGTAAAATCTTATACTGTGCACAAAAGTGTGCAAAATGTTTGGAGGTGTATGCAGGACCATTGTCTGTTTTTATTGCTTGTGGCACACCCATAATGGCAAATGCTTGCATGAGAAATTCAGTGACCACTCGGGCTGTCTCTTTTGCTGCTGGTATGGCAAAAGTGAATCCTGAAAAGGTGTCTACCACAACATGGATAAAAGACAGACGACCGAAAGATTTATAATGGGTCACATCCATTTTGCCAGATTTCATTGGGTCTCAAACCACGAGGGTTCTTCCCTGGAGGCAGTGTAGGAGCATGGAAAGGAAGGCAAGCTGTACAGCTTTTTACTATGCTCCTAGCTTCCTCTTTTGTAATCCCAAATTGTAAACGCAAAGCTCGAGCAGCCTGATGGTACTTAGAATGGGATTCCTGGGCCTCCTGAAATAAAGGTGTACTGGCTAACATAGTTAAAAGGCTATCTGCCTTTGAGTTCCCATCAAAAATAGGGCCTGGGAGTCCACTATGTGAGTGGACATGCAAGATATAAATCTTACCTGGATGTTTTCTCACTTGCTCCTGAAGTTCCTTAAAGAGCTGATATATATTAGAAGCTGCAAATTTTATTTGGGCTGTGGCAATTCTTTGTACCACACCTACTGAATAGGCTGAATCAGATATTATATTTATGTCTCCTGGGTAATAAGTGAGAGCTAACATGATTGCATACAATTCGTTCTGCTGAGTGGACTGAAAAGGAGTTCTGACTACTCTCTTTATGGTTAAATCATGAGAGTATACAGCACAAATATTGTGTTTGGATGCATCTGTAAAGATAGTTGGTCCTTTAAGAGGAACTTTAGAAACTTTTTCTTCAAGAATCCATCGCCAATTATGTAAAAGTCTGGTTATCTTTAATGGAGACCCATGTATAAAATTAGGAGCCATGGCTAATAAAATTTGCCACTCTGGGATGGTCTCACAACACACATTAATTTGTGTATTGGTGTAAAAGGTGTATATCTTATCAGGTCTTGCCCCAGATAATTGTACTGCTCGCTTAATGGCCTTTAACAAAATTCTAGCCACAAGCACTGGGTAAGGAGTAAGGCTTTGTTCTGGTTGTGCCGGGAGGTTCACCCACTCTATCACACTGTCTCCTTGATGAAGGACTACTGTGGGTGCCTCTTGTGTGGCAAAAACTGTTATTTCCAAGGGTTTTTGAGTGACTCTCTCAACCACATTGGATAAAGCCAGTTCAACTTCTCTCAAAGCCTCTTGAGCTTCTTTTGTAAGCTGGCGTGGTGAATTTAAAGCACTGTCTCCCCTTAAAATATCATATAATGGTTGTAACTGATAGGTAGTCAAGCCTAACACTGGTCGCATCCATTGGATATCTCCTATCAATTTCTGAAAATCATTTAAGGTGTTTAGCTTCTCTGTTCTTAAGGACAGTTTTTGTACTGTAAGCACCTTAGGGTATACTTCATATCCTAAATATTGAAAAGGAGCATGTCTTTGAATTTTCTCTTCAGCTATGTATAATTTGTAGTATCTTAGTGTTTCTATGGTCTTTTGCAGACATGCTTCTAGCATTTGTTCCTCAGGTGCACATCCCAATATATCATCCATATAATGTAATAGTATTACTTTTGGAAATGCTTTTCTTATTGGAGCAAGAGCAGCAGCAACATACATTTGACACATAGTGGGGCTGTTTTTCATTCCCTGTGGCAAAACTGTCCATTCATATCTTTTATAAGGCTCAGCTAAGTTAACGCTGGGCACTGAAAAGGCAAATCTTTTCATATCCTCCTTATTCAGAGGGATAGAATAGAAACAATCCTTAATATCGATGACCCAAAGAGGCCATTCTCTAGGCAATTGAGTAGGAGATGGAAGTCCAGGCTGAAGAGTTCCCATAGTTTCCATCTGTTCATTTACTTTTCTTAAATCAGTGAGCATCCTCCATTTTCCTGATTTCTTTTTTACAACGAACACTGGGGAATTCCAAGGACTTAGAGAAGGTTGTAAATGTCCTTGTTCAAGCTGTTCCTGTACTATATCTAATAAGGCCTGAATTTTATCGCTACCTAAGGGCCACTGTTCTATCCATACTGGTGTATCAGTTTTCCACTGGATAGGAACAGGTGAAAGTGTTGGCAGGCCTTCAACAGCAGCCCTGCTTAAAAAACCGAAGTACTCATTTTTAACCCTAATTGTTGTAAAACATCTCTTCCCCACAGATTGATGGGGAGTTTTTCAACTATAAAAGGAGTAAAAACTCCTGTTTTGCCTTCAAAAGTCCATCTCATAGGGGCAGCACTAACTTCAGCTGCTATTGATCCTCCTACTCCAGACATATAGGTGTCTGCTTTAATCTTTGGCCAGTGACTGGGCCAATTGGCACCTCTAATAACTGTACGATCTGCACCTGTGTCTACTAATCCTTCCAATGGTAGGCCATTTATATAGATAGTGAGCATAGGTCGGTCAGCCGTTACTGCTGCTGTCCAGTATATTTCTGGTTTTTGTGGTCTGGAGTCAGAACCTGGGTGACTATCACGAGGCTGCTTATTAGGATTCTGTATGAGTAAACCTGATGCTACTACGTCTCCTGGGTGATAAGTCACACATTGTCTACCTGTATTAGTGACTGGGATATTATCTACACATTCCCCAGTTTCCCACATCAGTGTGTGGATGGACACTGTTTTGTACGTACAAAAAGGAGGTGAAATGGTCAAGCCTACTGTGCCTGGAGGTAAGGGATCCATAGGCTGGAGAGGAACAGATTTCACCTTTCCAGGGGGTATCTCAGTTGTCCCAGCTGCATACAGCTCTATTCTCCCCAATTGTAATTCCCTTCTGCCATCAGGTTGCTTCCTGGCTGGTTGACTGTGTAATCCCCTTCTCCCATCATATGGCTTTCTGGCTGATTGGTCATGTCTGGATACTGGACTTCTAGGCCCTCCCTGGGTGCACCATTGGCTGCCATCATGCCCCAAGTGTTTTTTGCCTTGGGCCCTGGGGCTGGGCCCCTCATCCCGTTTCCCTGAATCTGTCTGCATTCTGAGGCCCAATGGAAGCCTCTGTTGCATTTTGGACATGGGGTTTGGGGTCTTGTTCTCCCACCTTGTTTTCCCATTCTATCTCTATACCAACATTGAGCTTTCAGATGCCCTACTTTTCCACACTGAAAGCATCTACGAGTCTCTCTGGAAGTCCCTTGCCAAGAGGGATTCTGTCTTCCCATGTTTGAATTTTGGGAAGTCTGCACCATAGCCTGGGTATAAAAGGCACCTGTGTCCACTGTGGCACAGCGTCTTATGATCTCCTCTAAAGGAGCATCCCTGCGCAGTCCTAGTATAATTCTTCTGCAAACCTCATTAGCATTTTCCTTAGCAAGTTGCCTTATCAAAACATCTGTTATTGGATTTTCTCCATTTGTTCTTGTGATAGCTGTCTGCAAGCGTCCCACAAAGTCAGCAAAGGGTTCATTTGGCCCTTGTGTTATTTTTGTGAAGGCCCCCCTCTTGTCGTCTTTATTGTGGAGGGAAGCCCACGCTTTGATAGCATTAACAGCAATTTGCTCATATGCTGCTACAGAATAATTAATTTGTGCTGCGACATTTGCATAAGGACCTGTACCTGTAAGTAGGTCATAGGTGATTGCAGCATGAACTCCACTTTGACTATTTTGTTGGGCTTGTATCCTACAGAGCTCACTATATTCAGAAAGCCACAAGTAGTTTTGTCCAGGTTCTAGGCATATCTTTGCTATAGATTTCCAGTCATTAGGGGTCAAGATTTCAAAAGACAAATTTTGTAATAGCATCTTAACATAAGCTGATGTAGCCCCATAAAGAGTGCAAGCTTTTTTCAGGTCTTTGAGGATATCTATATCAAAAGGAGAGTATCTTCTACTTTCTTGACCTGAAGAATCAAACTGTTGAATAACTGGAAAAATGTGGTGTTGGATTTCCAATACATTTCTCCCTTCTTCTTTGGCCTTAATTAGTCCCTTTTGCAATCTACTCAAAGGAGCAGCTGGACGCTGTGGGGGAGGGGCTGGATGCTGGGGGGGAGGTGCTGGTGCTGTCACTGCCCCCCCCACTACCCCTCCTCCCTCCATCCCAGAGGGTGGAGTTGATGGAGGAGAGTCAATTACCTGCTCCTCAGGTGGGGCTAAAGCTGCCTCAGATTCACCCCACCCTTGAGCCTCACTTAAGTCTTCATGCCCTGTGGGGATATGGCCATTAATCTGTTCTTTGTCTTCCTCCTTTACCTCAGGCTTCCGCATTTGGCCATTCTTAGAGTTTTTTCCTTTTCTCCTAAAACTAGTACGGTATTTTAAGGCCATCTGTATCGTATTATATAAATAGAATGCCTCGAAGGGAACTGACTGAGGGTTGTCAATGTTATAATCAGAGATCTGTTGACCAACCAATGCCCAGTTACCCAGAGAGATTTGCTCTTCCTCTAAGAACCCAGGGGAGGTAAGTTTTAATGTACTCAAAAGTTTAGCTGCGTGTTCCCAAGATACAACTAGCCCTTCCTCTTCTATCAGGTCACGCAGGCTTTTTATAACACCACTCCTGGGTGGGGCAGGGGTTGGGGGGTTTGGGGTGGGGGATGGAGAATCTTTACCTAGGATCTGTCCCATTTCAGCCAAAAAGTTACTGCTTTAGTCTTTAAGAAAATAAGTTCCCTGTTTGTCTTATACTCACCTAAATTCCTGGTCACTGGAGACTTCTTCAGTGAAAGTAGGGTCCTTGGTTCCCACGCTTGGGCGCCAAATGTAATGACCGCGTATTTAAAGTCAGCCGGAGTCAGGAATTCAGGTTAAGGGGAAAATCTTCAATATTTATTGAAGCGAAGAGGTGAATAAAGATTGCTATAGCAAATATAGGCAAGAAAGATTGCGATAGCAAATATAGGCAGTTGCGACAGGAAGCCAGCTAAGAGAGAGCGACGCGAGCCGAGGCAACCATGGAGGCAACTGTGTCGGCAACTGTGGCAATGGCCGTCCCAAAGGTCTCTCCTCCCCTTCCTTCTCCACTCCCCTGCCTCCACCCACCAAAATCGTCATTTCCTATACAACACATCAGGACTTGCACAAAGAGTGGGTGGGGGCCATTCTCTCTCCAAGCTTATCTATTAATAGAGTATGGTCCAATTACTATTTAGCCTCATGTGCTTGGGACCTCAGTGCATCAACTCAAGCCTCAGCCCATTACACTTATATTATCACTATTTAAATCTAAATCATGAATCCATTTTGACCTTATCTTGATATAGAGTGTTAGTTATGGTCAGTGACTAGTTTTTGTCACACTATTTTCCAGTTGTCCCAGCAATTTTAACCAAATAATGAGTTATTATCCCATAAGCTGAATTTTTCCATTTATTGAACACTAGATTACTATAGTATTGACTATTGTGTCTTGTGAATCTAGCATATTCCTCAGATCAAGTTGTCTCTTTCTTTGCCAGTACCAAATGGTTTTGATGACCAAATATTAGTCCTTTCAAAAATTCCAGGGAAGTCCTAACTTGTGATAGTTATCATAGTTAAGTAAGCAATGGATTGTCATAATTCTTCCATGTTTATGTCCAAGCAACCATAAAATAGCACCTCAAAACAAATCCTTGAACAATAGGTAACCATAGAATAGCATCCCCAAAATAAATCCTGGAACAGCTAAACCAGAAAAAAAAAAGATGAAGGAAACAAGTCTTTTAGCTTAAGAGACTTACAGGATCCCCAGGAACTGTCTGTCTCACTCATGTAAGAGAGGAACCTAGCCCAAGAAAGGAGGTGTTCCAGCAGGCCAGCAGCAAGCCCCACCTCTGCAAATCAATAATAGATTCTGAGTCCCAGGGCAGTAGAGCTGGAAAATGTCAACACTAAGACCCCCTCATATGCCTCAGCATAGCCAGGGGAACTGGCAGCATCCAGCTCTGAGACCACCACAGTGCTTAGTCCCAGGCAAAGAGGAAATCTCCAGTAGTCAGACCTGAGTAAATAGGTATACACTACACCTATGGGTGCCTAAGTAAATAAGCAATCTCCAGCTTAGTGAATCCCTGTGACACTCTTTAACATAGCCCAGGGCAAACAAGAAGCCATCAGCATCCAGACTGCCAAGTGGCTCAGTAAAAATCCAAAATCTAATAAAAATGAATGTTGGCAATTAAAATAATCTTGAGGAACAAGAATATAAGCCATTCCCCAATTTATAGATGATCAAAGAATATGAACAGGAAGTTATTGGATAAAGAAAACAAAGCGAACTTTAGACATATCAAGAAGTTCTCTGAAGCACTTTTGATGGGAGAAATGCAGATTAAAATAATTTTGAGATATCACTTCACATCTATCAGATTCACTGATATGACAAATGGAGGAAATGTAGGAAAACTGATATATTAATGCATTGTTGGTGGAGTTCTAAACTGATCAAACTATTTTGGAGAGTAATTTAGCCTAAAGGGTAACCAAACTGTGTATACTTTTTGACCCCCCAAATACCCCTACTAGCTCTGTATCCCAAAGAAATCATTAACAAGGGAAAATGAATTAGATGTACAAAACTATTTATAGCAGCCCTTTTTGTGGTATCAAAATATTAGAAATCAAGGGGAGGCTCATCAATTAAGAAATATCTGATCAAGCTGTGTTATAATGAATGTGATAGATATTGTGCAATAAGAAATAAGAAATATTTATAGGCAGATTTCAGAAAAGCTTGGAAAGACTTCTCTGAACTAAGGCAGAACCAGGGCAATATTGCACACAATATCAACAACACTGTGTGATGATCAACTAGGAATGACTCTGCTTTTCTCAGAAACTCAAAGATCTAATATAAGCACAAAGGATACACAAAGAAATATACTGTCCACATCCGGATAAAGAAATGATTGATTCTGAATGCAGTTCAAAGAATATTTTTTTACTTTATTCTTTTTCATTTTTTTTCTTTTGATCTGTGTCTTCTTTTACAGCGGTGACTAATGTTTTACATAATAGCACATTTATGACCTATATCAAAACGCCTATCATTTTTTAGAGGAGAAGAGAGGGAAAAAGAGAGAAAAACTTAGTACTCAAAATCTTATAAAAAATGAATGCTAAGAAATTTCTGGACTTGTAATAGCGTAAAAAACACTATTAAAATCCCAGGCAACTATCCAAGCTCTTTTCTGATTCAAAAGGAGAATGTCATAGGAGATTTCTATTGTAGTCTTTGGGAAGGTGATTACATTTAGAAAGAAACATATTAGTGTCTTCCATGACTATTCCTTTCCCTGAATCCAGAGAAAATAAGAACATTTGTCTTATTAAAAATTAAAGTGATACCACTAGAATTTCAACTCTACTATTTAAAACATGCATTTTTTTAATAAGACAACTTTTCAATAGATTATTCATGCACCAGCAGATTCATTCATAATCCATTTCATTTTACGATGTATAGGTAAATCTCACTGATGTTGATACCTAGCTAACAAAAATTCATCATCTTTTCATTTATTTATTTATTTGTTCAATGATTCATTTAGTTAGCTTCTGGCCATCTGAATGAGTGAATTCTCTACCAAAGAAGGGGAAAAAAAAACAAGTACTATTAAGATTGTTAGTTGAAATGCAAGAATATCTTATTTGATTATATTTAACATTCTATCTACACACATATAATGACTCATTTCTATTTGAGTTTGACACCACTGGTCTAAATCAATCTACTGAAATAGTTCTCTCCAAATCCCTTAATGAACTCATCACTTAGTCCAAAGACCTTTCCCCTTCTTCATTCATTTTAATATCTATTCACCATTTGGCATTTGATTATCTTCTCCTTCATGATGTCCTCTCTTGCTTGGCTTCAGTGTCACTGGATTCTCATGGCTTTATTCCAACACATTTGTCTACTTTCTCTGTCTTTTTTGTCTCCTCTGCTTTCTCTGCTCTTAAAAATAGATATATCTTCAAAGTTATATACATAGATTTTCCATTCTCTCTATAATCTCTGTCATTCTCACCTTATACACTTTCATGACTTTTAACATCAACTCTGAGTGATACTGAAATCATAAAATGTCTATTTTCATCTTGTACTATTTCCCTACAGCTAAAACAAATCCTATATTTTTGTGCTTTATATATCCAACTAGGTGTTTCAATAATATCTTAAACACAATGTCAAAAATTGGTCTCATCACTCTCACTATTAACAAACTCTTTTTATTCAGTTGTTTCCGTCCTGCCTCTTTTTTTAATGAATTCATTTGAGATTTTCTTGGTAAAGATATTAGAATAGTTTGCCATTTCTTTCTCCACCTCATTTGATAAATGAGAAAATAGTGGCAAATAAGCTTAAGTGAATTGTCCAGAACCACATAGCTGTTAAGTGTCTGGCATTGGATTTTAGCTCTTCCTGACTCCAGTACTAGCACCCTATCCATTTTGCCACCTAGTTGCCCAACCAATTATTGCTAAACAATGGTTATTCTATTCTTGTTGAGCACTGTCTGTATTCTTACTTATTAGGCTCATAACATTGACATCATTTTTGACTTCTATTTTACCCTTTTCATTTTCTTATTTAGGAAGTCATATTTCTTTCTTTGTAATTATTTACAAGAACAAACTCCTTCTTCCTTTTGTCAGATTCAATGCCTCGTTCAGACCTTTACTTTTCCATCGAATAGAAGAATGTTAGAGTCAGAAGGATGTAAAATGCTACCCAGTCCAATCTATAATCTTGGGAGAAAATTTTTCCTTACAATATTCCAGACAATTGATTATTCATTCAGCCTTTCTTTGCTCGAGGTGTTCCTTTGCTCCCACAGCTGCCCATTATCCTAGTAACTAGAAATAATTCATTAAGCCTAAATCTACCTCTCTGCAACTTCTAATGATTGGTCATTCATTAGTCTGCCCTCTGGAGTAAGCAAAACAATTTGAATCTTGTTTCCTGATGACAGCCATTCAAATGCTTGAAAATAACTTATTATTCACAAATCTCTTTCTTATGCTATGGAACATATATCATAGTACATAATTATTAATAAATATTAAAATATCCTCATTACTTATCAAATAATATATAAATTCCTGATTCTGGTGTTCAAGACTTTCTGTAATCTAGATATAAATTGCTTTTCAGCTTTAGGTCAACCACACTTCCATTGGTCTAGATTCCAGGCAAATAATACCAATTTCTTCTTCTCTTTACCATTTCCATAAGCTTTTGTTAATTCCAATCCCTATTTTCTGGAATCGATTTCTCTACTGCACTCCTACCTTATTCTGTTAATAACTTCTCTTTTAACAAAGACTGGTAAAGATTCCATCATCTATCACATTTTCCTTAAAACATTGACCTTCCTCAAATGACATTTCCTTCCCCCCTCCCCCCCAATGCCATAAAACTGTGATTGGACATTTTTTTTTTCTTTCATATATCTCAGTATCTCTCTTTCCCCTGCTTATTAATATATATTTTCCATGGTACTTTAAATAATAGATACTTTGATGTAGCACTGTCATCAATAGGTCTGATGTAATATAGCTTCTAGGGGAAACAGCAATAATTTTAACTTCCCCTGAGTTTAGGGAGCTTCTATTATAACAATCTCTCAGTGATTCTAAATGTTCTGATTTTGGAATCTGATCCTGAGGCCCCCTGATCTAAGAATGCTATTGTTCTGACAATCTTGTCTGTCAATGATTCGAAAGTCTTCTGGATCTAAGATAGTCCTAGATCTGAGACCACTCCTTGGTTCTACCCTTAGGCCATAAAATAAGCATATCAGTGATATGAACAACAGGATAAATATGTTTCTTTGCTCTGTTTCTTTGCTAAATTCTCTTGAAATTTAGACCACTTCAAGTGGCTTTACAGTTACAATAAATTTTGCCCTTTGACTTGAATATTGGTTCAAGCCTACAAATTCTTTTGAGATACCTCGGAAGACTGATCTATGACCCCCAACCTCTTGGGATCTCTTTCCAACCTTAACAGGTCGGCAAAGTAATAAATATCCTTTAGCATTAGTTTCAACATTCTTTACATAGTAATCAAATGAGCATCTTTAACTCCATCTGTTACTTTATCTACTTGTTATATGAAACACTTCTTTGATTTCTCAATTAATTGTGATAAAATTATGATGAGAGTTAAGTTGAATTCTGTTTCTCACTATATCATCTGTAAAAAGAAATGTTTAAGTTGTTATACATATGATTCACCAAATATCATTTTGATATTCTCCAAAGAAGCAGGTAGCACCCGTGCTTTTACTAGTAAGGATTTTAGCATTTGCAATTATGTACTTCACCTTATATCATTTGTGCAATTTTAATGCAGTAGGCATAGATATTGAGAAAGTGTGTTTTTTCTTATTAAAAATATAGATTTTCCTGTGGGAAAAATGTCTCAAAGTATTCTGTATGCATACCCTCAAGATGTCATTTTAATTTTATTTGCCATTTCAATTTAATGTTGGCTACCACTAACACATTCATATAAAGCAGTCTTTTCTCTCTGTAATCAACAATACTTGTGAATCCCAATTATAAATATGATAGACTTTATTTTACTGTTTCTATATTTTTGCTACTTATGTTTCTCCTGCCGTTGCTTATACTATTACAAATGCTCCATTTTTTTTCTTCCAAATAAATATATATATTATTAATGAAAGGATTATTTTGCCATAATATTAAAATACACTCACACACACAAATGACAATTACATATAACAGTCAAAAATTCAAAATTATTTCAAATAACCAATTTCAAGTTATTCAAATTGTATTTAATTTGCAGAATTGGTTTATAGAAACCACCATGTTATATTAAACTTTTCAAAATGGAGTTTTTAGAAGGATTTGTACTTGAAATACCCAGTGATTTGTTATTACTTCATTCCCTTCTGTCTCATTACTTTCCAAATTAAGGTTGTCTCATGATCCCTATATAATATTTTTTTTTAAAACTCTACCTGTATTATACTTATCCCCCATGTCAGTATTGCTCTCTCTTCTTTTAAATTCTACCCACTCCGTTCGAATGTTCCCTCACCAACAATGTCATATTGTTTTCCCTAAATAGTAATAATTACTTGTTTGTGAACTTCATATAGAAATTTACATGTATATATGCAGTTTCATATTTTATTTTGTATTAGCGGTATTTGTATATATGTCAACCTAATACAAACTATAATTGCCGTGAATGAAAGTAACTTGTTTTACCTAATTTTTGTATCTTCCTTAATGCACTGTGCAAAGTTATGCACACAGCATAACTTTAAAAAAATAAAAATATGGAATAATTAAATTTTGTTTTACTTAACCACAAGTTTTATTAGAATCAAAATCAGATTAA
Organism: Antechinus flavipes; assembly: GCF_016432865.1. Classification (NCBI taxonomy): domain Eukaryota; kingdom Metazoa; phylum Chordata; class Mammalia; order Dasyuromorphia; family Dasyuridae; genus Antechinus; species Antechinus flavipes. The sequence continues at coordinate 21,515,313 of NC_067403.1, read as the reverse complement.
AATAAAATATTATTATTTTTCCCAAGACCTAAAACAAGGATGAGTGCATAGTTAGTTGATAGAAAATATTTCCTTCCTTGCAATAAATTAAATATCATAAAGCATTTAACATAGTATCTGACACATAGTGGAGAATTAATAATTGTTACTTCATTAATATTTTAATATTGCTATCATATAGTGATAGCACTTGGTGTCAACTCTATGAGGTCCATATAGAAATCTAGAGTCACAGATATTTTCCCTCTGTCTTTTACTCTATAATAACTCTTTAAAAGTGATAGTGACTTCCAGTTTTAGGAAATATTTTATTTATATACATTAATTAGATATAGGAAGGCAAAATTAATACAAATACTTTAAAAAACCTAATGCTTATCATATAATAAGCAAATGAAACTAACATCTATAATTTTGTTTGTTTATAAGAAAATTGATCATGATTGTTCCACTTAATATCGTGTAAAACTAATATATTGATTAATCATTCTTAACTCAAAATATAAATAAATAACTATTTTTGGCTGTAACATTTTAGATTATTTAAGCTCAATTGCACAGAATCTTCATAATTCCAATTGATGAAACTATATATAGTTTGAAGGCATTTTCAATTATAGAGATAATCTAATCTTTAAGAAAATGGTAATTCAACAAAACCAAAAATATATAAAATTATAATAGTATGAAAGAGAGGGGAAAGGTCAAATTGAGATGAAAATTTATTTAAACCATTTCTATCTTTCCATGAATATAAAGGAACATAACAACATTTCAGAATCTCTGTTGTTGCAAAGTAAACTTAATAATAATGAAACAGCAAGTGGTTAAGCAGTTATAAATCTCATAATAACCATATTTATAATTCACAATCACTGAAGGTTGAAAGAAAAAAAATAAAAGCAAGTTTTAGGTTCATTTTCAATCATGTTTCAATAAATGTAGTATATACATTCAAGAATATATATATATATATATATATGTGTCAATTTAACTAATGGTATCTAAGTAACTAGATTAATCAGTGCTCCATTTTCAACCTATAAAAATAATAAAAATGAATCTAAGGAAGAATAAGTATTTCTTTTAAAATCAACATTAAAATTGAAGTTTTGCAAGATATATATATATATATATACGCACATATATATGCATGTATATACACACTCACATATATAGTGATTATATCCTTGAATATATTTTTCTCCATATATATTTTGTTTTATTTTTACATGCATATTAACTTTTTAAAATACACATTTCTTTATGAATCATGTTGAGAGAGAAAAATCACAAGAAAAGGCAAAAAAAATGACAGAAAAAATGGAAAAAAAGTGAACACAGCATGTGTGGATTTACATTCAATTTCCACAGTTCTCGTTCTGTAGGCAGATAGCATTTTCTAACTAAAATCTATTGGGATTTCCTTGAATTATAGATCCTTAGTAGTGAATTTTGATATCTTACTAGTCAAAATGATTTAGTCACTCAAAGTTGGTTTTTAAAACAAAATTCCTGCTACTGTATATGTTGTTTTCTTGATTCTGTTCATTTCACTTTCATTATTTTATACAAATATAACCACATTTTTCTGCAATCAATCAACTCATCACTGTTTATCATATGGTAATTTTCTATTATGATCATATGCCACAGCATGTTCAGTCATTCCCCAATTGACATGCATATCACAATTTACAGTTTGTTTGTTTGTTTTTTTGCCCACCACAAAGAGAGCTGCTATATATATTTTAGAACACATATGTTCTTTTCCTTTTCCCCTAAGTATCTCTAGAAATAGACTTAGTAGTGGTATTGCTGAGTCAAAGAGTGTAAGAACTTTAATAACTCTCTGGGTATAATTCTAGATTATCCTCCAAAATAATCGGATTAGTTCACAATTCCACCAACTATGAATTAGTGTCACAGTTTTTCCACCTTCCCTCCAACATTTGTCACTTTCCCCTCCAATCATTTGAATGATTATGACATGTATAAAATGGTACCTCGAGGTTATTTTAATTAGCATTTTTAATAAATTATGGCAGAGTATTTTATATGACAAAAAGTTGTCATGATTTCTTAATCAGAAAACAAGTCATTGACTTCTAAGTTCCTTCCCATCTCTAAATCTGATTCTATGAACTAGGATGAATGAAGAGAAATTACAGGAAGACAGATTTAGCATTATGTGAGTTCTATATTTCAATACTTTACTGAATGGGTAAAGTTCCCCAACTTATAGTTGTTCTTTATCATTGTTGTTCTATGAATAAAAGGTAAATCACCTCTTATCTGTTTCACAGAAATGGCATTCATCAAGCCTATTTTATATCAAGTGTATGAATGTTTGACATTATTAATGACAAAGTTCACACTATTTCCTTCTATAAATAGATTTGGGTATTTTAAAAAATATTTTAAAGAAAGCCAAATCAGATTTTTTTACTTAATATTTATTGTTATTAAAATGTTTAAGGGCAAGAATAGTTCAAAATACTACCTTGCCATAATGCCATTATCTGGTATAGGATCATAGATATCATTCAAAAAATACATAGTACAGGGTTATCTAATGCATTAACCTGATTTTATAGGTGAGAAAATGAAAAGCAGAGAAGGTAACTGACTTCATCAGATAGATTGTAAGTGGCTTAGTTGGAACATGATTCTTCTAACCTAGAATATTTTCTACTTTATCACATCGCTTCTAGGAGAGTAAAAGAATAGGAAGTAAGTTATAAAGTCATCTCAACAATATTAATAAAATTCAAAATGTGAAAGAAATTAATAAAATGCTAGTTTCCCCTTCAAGAAAAAAAGTTCCTCTTAGGTAAAACATTTACATGACCTTGACAGAAGTTTGAATGCTTCGACACTTTTATTAGCTATAACCATTATAGTTTTCTAAGTAATCTTAGTACACTTAAAAAAAAAAAGTCCTATCTTCAACTCAAATGAGTAAAATGAAAACCAGACCCCTGAAAAGAATGAAGCTATTATCAGCCATTGAGCTCATTTGAGTTCACTGGGGACAACAAATAATGCTATCTAATTAATTAGGATGACAGGAAACTGCATGACACATTTCTTATGGCTGGCTGGTTTAACATTCTAAAACCCTCTTGTTGATTAGGACTTGCATGTTTTAAATAGAAAAGGATGTTAGACACCCCATCTGTTGTGTATCTGAGCTTCAGGAAAAAAAAAAAAAAAGGTACACTGAAGTCTTGATAAGTTCATGTCGCCAGAACAAGACAAATGTAGCATCTTATCTGATACATAGAATAAGCATCTTGCTAATTGTTCATAAAATTCTTTTGTTTTGATCAAGTAGAACAAATGGAATATGAATACTGAAAATCTTATCATAGTTGACCCTAAATGTCAGTGTGCAGGATGCTTAGTTCACTTTCAAATGTTTTTTCTTCTATCTAAAAAAAAGAAAAAGAAAGAAAAAAAAAAAAAACAGGAAAAATTGAAAAAAGATGCCCAGTTGAGAAAGCACATCTTGTTTACAGCATCTTGCATGACACATAATGATACAATACAGCATATTATGCAAAGCTTCATCTCCAATTATGTGCATATTCTCAAAGAAATTTGTTAGAAAGCAGTAAGCTTAAAAATGCAAGATTCTATTTCATGGATGAAAGCACCTTTTAAAAAGTAGACTTTGGGTAAACTTTAAGTATATTTGACAAGTATAAAGAAGGAGGGTGCAATCCAAAAACTTAAATGTCAATTTCAGTTATTCTTTATCTAGATTCATGATATTTTTGTGATATTTTAAAATTTTCTTTAACATGGATTTCTACTTATAATTAAAACATTATTATTCTGCTTTTCATTTGATTGGTTAAAACCGCCTATATCCAGCATTGATTTCATAAGGGAAAATTGGTGCTTGCTCTCATTAATCTACAGAATACATAAAATACCAAAAGGGGAGATCTGCTTGATATATGTATACACGTAAATATTGTATTATAAGGAAATGATAAAGTGAATAGTTTTTGAGAAATCTGGGAAGATTTAAATCACCTAAGAGAACCAGAATAACAATGAATACCCAGAATAAAACAAAACAGTAAAAGATGCAATAACTCATTAATGCAATTATTGTACATAATGCAATATAATGCATATTACCCACCTCTAGACAGGTGATGGACTCAAGAAACAGAATAAGACATCCATTTTTGGATTTTGCATGTGAAGGAATTTGTTATAAGATGACATATACTTCTTTTTCTTTTCATTTTTCTTTTTTTTTGTTTGGAAGGTCATTCCAATTAAAAGAAGGAGAGAAAAATAATTTAGTCATAAAATAAAATTTAAAAATAAATATAAGAAGATTTTTGATGGGGAAAGATCTATGTTTTTATAGATGGAAATGATTTCCATTTTACTAATACTACTAAAACTTATAGTATTAAAAGATTGCTGGAAAAATCGATAGGTTTAATGACTTGTCTGGTATCATATAGTTACTATATGTGAAAAGCAGAACTTGAACCTAGTGTTTTGACTTCATATGAAAATTAAATGCAAAATTCTCAATACATTTCTCACAAAACCAGTGTTCTAGTGAAATTATTTTATTTCATTTGTCTATAACTGGTTTTTCAGTATAATGAGATCAAAAGATCCTTGGATTTGGAGATAACCTGAGTTCAAATGTCATTTCTGTTATCCACACCAGTGGATTTCTGTTAAAACAATTCATCACTTTGGATCTCCATTTTCTGTGTCATAAAATTGTTTTCAGAGACATAATTTGGAAGGCTTTGCCCTAAGGAACTAAATTTTGAAGGATATGAAAAATGTAAAATTTAAAAATAATGAAATCATTTAGTATCTTATACTTATAAGATGACAACTTGATATTACTCTTCAGCAGGGGCAGAAACAAATGACCTTAACATCTAATTACCAAGAATAATTAGTTCAATTTGGGCAACACTTTAATTTAGTAGCCACTAAAGCAATTACTTTCATTTCTTGCTCAAATGAATTTGTCTTTTTGAAAAACTGTATTATTTGAACATCCTAAGTGGCAGTGATTATTTCAAGGTATTTTTCCGATGTCTGCTTTGTGTCAAAACTGCTTTTAATGTTTCTAAGATTATCATAAGCTATGATTACAAGATCATAGAATCATATATTTGGAGCTAAAAAGGACCTCAAAGATAATCTATTCACAATTCTCTCTTTTCAGAGAAGAAAACTAATGCCCAAATAAATGAAGTGATTTGCCCAGAATAAAATGATTGAGTAAGTGACAATCTAGGATTTGAAATCAAATCCATGTACTCCTTCAAATATAAATTCAATAGTATATAGATATAGAATTTGTGATTGGCAGGTAATATGATCACTATCCACATATCACACAGACATATACATATATATATATATACCTATACACAAATGTGTGTGTGTGTGTGTGTGTGTGTGTGTGTGTGTGTGTGTGTGTGTGTGAAAGAGAATCTAGGGAAAAATCTTGTCCAAACTTCCCATAATTATATATGGAAAGTGAGGTCAAAAGAAATTGAAAGTCTTGCTCAGTGTTACAACACTTATTAAAAGAAAGGTCTTAATCTTATTTTTCTAATTGTACAATCATTGTTATTTCCACTGTGTTCCACTTTTTCCTTTTAGTCGCTGTCCTTTCTCTTAGGTGTCCATAGATGTATAAGTAACGAATTAGAACTACTTGGATCACTTAAACCAAGATAAGTGATGAATGTGAGGTTACATTAGAACAATTATTCTTTCTGACCAAAGAAGGCAACATTATTCTAAAATAAATCAAAAGCACTGTGACAGAGAAAAAAAGATTCATATATGTCTGTTTGGAAATATACTCAATAATCATGGTAAATAGGAGAGATAAAAAGATAAGAATGAAAAGGGGAATAGATAATCCATGGGCAGACAATTAAAAACATTAAAAGGCTTTAGAAATAATGATTTTAATTTCCAAGTAAAAAAAAGGAGAAGCTGAGATAGAAGATTCTTTTTTTTTCTTAAATCTTTTCTCAAAATTGATTTAATGATAAATCACACAGGAAATGCTTACCATATTCAAAGCATTGTATAAGTCCCTTGGGTATACAACTTTTAGTTAAGACTTGGTCTCTGTGTTCATAATGTTCATAGCTTTAAGAAAGATAAAGATAATTATTACCTTGTTTCTCAATCAATAAGTGTTTATTATACATGGCAGAATTTGCTTATTACTTGAAAAGCCTGCTCCAGAAATCCAAAGCATGTACTATATTGGTTTCAAAGGTGGAAAATTGCTGTTTCTTTAGGAAATCAGAGAAGGTTTCATAAAAAAGAAGACTGATTTGTTATTTACAAATAAGGTAAAATTATTATGAAGCAGGAACATAAGAATATAAATATAAATAAAAAAGAATATAAATATAAAAGAAATAAATATAAAAGAATAAAAAACTAAATAAGAAATTAAGTAAAAGAATATAAATTAAGCTATATAATGTGTAAGGGAAATGACAGAAAGATAAAAATCAGTTACTAGAACAAGAAGACCAAATGAATCTAGAAAGAATAATAATCATCAAACAACTGGTTAACATAAGATTTGAACCTCTTTTGCTCCATCTAAACCAACTTTCTATCTATCATTCCATACTCTTTCTCTCTCTGATTATAAAAATAATTAAAACAGTCTCCACTCTCAAGGAAATTCTATTCTAAAAGAGGACATCAGTCATATATACAAATAGCTAAGGCACAAAATAAGTACCAGACACTTTCAAGTGGTATAGTAGACTTCAAAAGAGTGAGAGATCATTGCTTATCATGGACACCAGGAAATATATCAAGGAGGCAGGACAATTTGAACAGCTTAGTATAACAGAATAAATACTAATCACAGTTATAAGACAAGTGATTTGAGTTCCGCAGTAATTAGTTGGTTCACCATGTACAAATCATTTTTTTTCTGTACTTCCAGGCAACTCAGACTAGCAATGAGCTGGTAAATTGCCATAGATTAAATAAATTCCATAAGAATGTAAGCTCACAAAGACAAGGAAGATTTTACTTTTGTGTTTGCATCCATAATACTTATCATAATATCTATCACGTACTAGGTTTCTGGTAAGTTCACATTGATTGTCCTTCAATGATAGAAATTTTCATAATGAGTTTTGTACTTAGATGAAATTATGGGACTGGATGTATCCTATTCCATGATAAAATCTGAATTATATATATCGATATGTGCATTTACCAAAACACAAAAGTATCCACATATGGCTGCCTAAATAGCTTCATGTAACCATATTCATTGCTCTATGTAACTTTAAATTTTTCATCTTTCCTTAGATTTTACTCATGAAAAGTCAAAGCAATAAAGTGACATTAAATGCCAAGAGGATAAACTCCTCAATAGTATTTAAACTGTAATCCTTACTTTTAATCCCATCCATATCCTCCAGTGGGGAAATATAAAATGTCTTCTGTACATATATTAATCTAATGGAAAAATAAATGCTGAATAATTGGAATTATCAGCAAAGTTCTTCAGTGCATTTACAAAACAGATAAGAAACACAAATAAAAATGCATTGTAATGTGATGTGTGTGTATTTATGCATATAAACATATTCAAAATGACATAAAATAGTCTATTACAAAAAGTGATCTCACTCTTTCACTTTCTTGCTCTCTTTTCCCCTTCTTTTCTGTCTTCCTTTGTACTTTCCTTCCTTCCTTCTTCCATTCTTCTTTCCTTCCTTCCTTACCAGGTTCCTCTGCTGTTAAATTGCATGTCTGAAAGTAAAAGTTCAAAATCTCTGGCACTTAAGGAGCACAGCCTTCAAATACAGGTGAAAGTGGAGTTACTATTTTCAAACCTGACCCAGGGCTCAAAAATGTCTTCTCTGACTAAAATTCACCAGAAAATTATACATATGTTAACGCCCACAGGCTTTTAAGTTTCAGGGAGTGTAGGAAAGTCTATCTTGGATATAAGATTCTATTTTGGTTTCTAAGAATTTCACATAGGTTCCATTTTCATTAAAATAACCTTTCCTACTTATTAAAAAAACTAATTGAGTGAAGTATAGAGATGTATTTTCAGTTGTGATATCATGCATAGTGGAGATCAAACCAAATAGCATATATGCAAATATACCATCTATATTATAGCATGTGTGCAAAAATTTATTTATAGAATATTTGGGATGCAAAGGCATTTGTAGATCATTAAAAAAAAGCTTTTGACTACAAAAAAATCTATTTTATAATCTACCATCAGAAGGATCACATTGGTTTTTTTTTTTTTTTTTTTTTTTTTTTTTTTTTTTTTTTTTGACAATTCAACAAATAGACTTTTATTCAGCTAAGATTATTGATCACAAATGTCAAGTATAATATTGATACATAAAAACTTAAGACTTTTTTTAAACAAATGTAAGCATAATGAATACTTATAAGTCATATAGAATGAAACATTTTCAAAATATAGGAATCTAACGGAAGAAACAAAAACTGTGAGGGAACAGAAAGAAATGCCTACCAATTGATAAATGTTGCTATTTGTCCCTTGTTTTCTTTTTTTTTTTTTTTTTTAAGTTTTTTTATTTAATAATTACATTATATTGACACTCATTTCTGTTCCGATTTTTTTCCCCTCCCTCCCTCCACCTCCTCCCCTAGATGGCAAGCAGTCCTTTATATGTTGGATATGTTGCAGTATATCCTAGATACAATATATGTTTGCAGAACCGAACAGTTCTCTTGTTGCGTAGGGAGAATTGGATTCAGAAGGTATAAATAATCCGGGAAGAAAAACAAAAATGCAGATAGTTCACATTCGTTTCCCAGTGTTCTTTCTTTGGGTGTAGCTGCTTTTGTCCGTCATTTATCAATTGAAACTCAGGTCTCTTTGTCAAAGAAATCCACTTCCATCAAAATATGTCCTCATACAATATCGTTGTCGAAGTGTATAATGATCTCCTGGTTCTGCTCATTTCACTTAGCATCAGTTCATGAAGGTCTCTCCAAGCCTCTCTGTATTCATCCTGCTGGTCATTTCTTACAGAACAATAATATTCCATAACATTCATATACCACAATTTACCCAGCCATTCTCCAATTGATGGGCATCCATTCATTTTCCAGTTTCTAGCCACTACAAACAGGGCTGCTACAAACATTTTGGCACATACAGGTCCCTTTCCCTTCTTTAGTATTTCTTTGGGATATAAGCCCAATAGAAACACTGCTGGATCAAAGGATATGCACATTTTGATAATTTTTTGGGCATAATTCCAGATTGCTCTCCAGAATGGTTGGATTCGTTCACAACTCCACCAACAATGCATTAGTGTCCCAGTTTTCCCGCATCCCCTCCAACATTCATCCTTATTTTTTCCTGTCATCTTAGCCAATCTGACAGGTGTGTAGTGGTATCTCAGAGTTGTCTTAATTTGCATTTCTCTGATCAATAATGATTTGGAACACTCTTTCATATGAGTGGTAATAGTTTCAATCTCATCCTCTGAAAATTGTCTGTTCATATCCTTTGACCATTTATCAATTGGAGAATGGCTTGATTTCTTATAAATTTGAGTCAGTTCTCTATATATTTTGGAAATGAGGCCTTTATCAGAACCTTTAACTGTGAAAATGTTTTCCCAGTTTGTTGCTTCCCTTCTAATCTTGTTTGCATTAGTTTTATTTGTACAAAAGCTTTTTAATTTGATGTAATCGAAATTTTCTATTCTGTGATCAGTAATGGTCTCTAGTTCATCTTTGGTCACAAATTTCTTTCTCCTCCACAAGTCTGAGAGATAAACTATTCTATGTTCCTCTAATTTATTTATAGTCTCGTTCTTTATGCCTAGGTCATAGACCCATTTTGATCTTATCTTGGTATGATCACATTGGTTTTTAAAGGTATTCTGACACATAGATCTTCATTCCATCCATCAATTACATCAAAGAAACTTAATGTCTATTAAGTTCAAATCTTCTCTGTTTTGAAAAGAATGAAAATTCAGATCTATGGAATTTCAGAGGGTAAAAGTTTATAAGAACTCAATGATTGTCACTATATCTTAGCCTGACATTGTTGCCATATTCCACAAAATATTGACAGGTTATTTATATTCACCTGTATAGCATTTTTGTTTCATTGGGAGTATTTCTGTTGCTGAAAGAAATGCTAATTTTTTTTGAGGATTTCTAAGATATTCAGTGTGTAACGGACCAAAGTTGATTGTGTCTCAGACTCAATACTGTGGCTCTAAGAGCCTATTGCAAATAGTTATTTGTCTAATATTTAATCACCTATACAAATGGAAATTACCCAAGCATCCTGCATAGTAGTTTCAATATTTGTTTATCCTCATAATCAAGGAGCTTTTTACTTCTAACTAAACTGCCTGTCTGATGACATATAGCTATTTCCTTTTTGATTTGTAATTGCAATGTAATATTTCCTCAAACAATTCTTTGTATGCTTAGAAACAGCTATTGAGATTCAGAGCCCTGCTGTTTATTACTGTTGTCCCCAAAACCAGAACCTACCATGACCCATCTCAATGTCTGATTGTCTTCATCCATCAATAAAACAGCTCAAACTTCACAGCATATACAAATCCATATCCTTCTTTAAAAGGTGAATGTGTTCAGATTGGATTTAGTCAAATAAAATTATTTTAGTCATTTACACTTTCCTTTAGTGGACTGAACAATGTGAAAGATACTAAGGATGGTGAGAATGAAGGATCACAGATTTAGACCTGGAATGGATCTGACATTGTCTAGCATGCTATCACCAATCTTGCCATTTTACAGTTTACAAAACTAATAAGCGCAGAAGCTAAGTAATTTGATCAGGGAAACATACCTAGAAAGGGACATTGTCTGGATTCAAAGCCAGGACTATTGACTTTAAATTCATTATTCCTGATGCCTTATCTCATTTTTATCTGAACTTGTTTTGTGATTTCATGGGTCTTTGGGTTTTGATTACAACACTTGATAAAGAAAATTGCTTTTAGTCATTGCAAGATATCCATATACTTGTGATATTATATTCTCTAAGTTGATAAAATATAGAAAGCAATAATCATTGCTTTTATAATGCTGCTAATGGCTAGAATTTTTTTTTTCTGTTTGATATGACCTCCTCTAATGTTTCCAAAGTACTATACACTAAACATTTTATAGTAGCTCACAAAATTGTAACTACCAAAGGTCCTTATTTATTTGAAGATACCAACATGAAAAAAAAAAAAAAAAACTGAACATTCTTCTGGAATCCTATTATTCCTATCCCTGCCTCTCTATTTCTTTCTGAATCTCATAGTCTTACTTCTCTTCGTCTCCCCTATTTCCTCAGGCTTTGGAAGTGAGCACCTTCCTTACAAAATTCAAATATTTTTCCTATCAACATTATGTTTCAGAATGGCAAATGTAAGTCTACACCATGCAGAATGAGCACCAAACTAGAGCCATCATTCAAAATTGAAGAGCAAACAGTTACTTTAATACATTTGCAATGTGAAAAACATAAAACTGCACAGAAAATAATATACATGATCATTACTAGGAAGAAAGATGTACTGACAGAACAGCATCAAATACCATTTCTGAAACAATTGAATGCAAATGAAGAAAATGTGTCTGTGTGGATTCATTCATCAGTTTGATCAATTTCTCTTCTCTCTGCATTTCAAATGGAAATGGGTTGACCTTTAAAGCAAGTAGATTTGGGGAGGAAAATAGTTTTCTCCTTCTCTTTCTATTTACTTGGAATTCTACCTGGCTCATTCTAAGCACTGAATGAAACTTTCCTACATGGCATACTGTTTTAATCAATGTTATAGTTTGTTGTTTTTTTTTTTTTTTTTCAGAAACCTTTATTATACCGTTTGTGAAACTAAAGGATGATTAAAAATCTCTTCCTTCTACACTTTGGCTTAAAAATGGGGGACAATAAAAGTGTAATGTTTGAAAAAGCAGGTAATGAAATAGGAAATGGATGCAAAACTTTATCTTTTAGCAGACAAAAAATGAAAGGTAAAGAAATCTAATTTATATTAAACTTTAGCAAGGTAATGAACTTTGTAAAATCAGTGATACTATTGTTATTGAAAATGAAAATACCTGGTAGACAGCTTTCTGGTGATCATTTTTTTTTTTTGGCAATTCTTAGGCAATGCAAATTCTACTCAAGAAGTAATCTGAAAACAAATCCACTCACTTTTACTATTGCTTATGAAAATATCTGACAGGCAACCACACTATGGATCAATTTAGAATTTTGATTCCCCAGACTCCTTTTCTTAGCCATTACCCTCCTCCCCCCTTATTTTCATGCAAACTCCCTGAGAACAAGGGTGATCTCTCTTTTGTCTTTGTTTTTATTGATTTTTTTTTTTTCTAATTTCAGGACCAGTGCTGTAGCCAATGCACCACCTACCTGAATTTTTGAAGTATAATAAGTGTTTAATTAATGTTCATTCATTCATTGATGTAGGACATGCACCTGTGTTCTGATTGCTCTGCATTATGTGTAAGAAAGAAAGCCTATTCATATAGAATGCATGTGTGTGACCTATGTATATAATGTATATCCAGAAAATTACAGTGTTTTTTAGTTTTGTTTTCCCTAAATGTAGCTTAGGGAAGTTTTAATAGTTATTTTAAGATTCTTCCCTATGGTTTTACAAGGTTGAGTTTATTTCATTTATTTATTTATTTATTTATTTATTTATTTATTTATTTATTTATTTATTTATTTATTTATTTTTTTATTTGGTATAGGGAGCATGAAAAAAGAGCATGAGACCAAGTGTTCTGCTTTCCAGAGAAAAGTACTGGACTAAATTGGACCTATATGTTTCTGAAGTATTGCTAGTATATGGGAAACATTTTTTCCCCAAATGTTGGGTGTAAGTTTTCCCCCTCCTCCCCACTGAGGCAGTTGGGATTAAGTGACTTGCCCATGGTCACATAGCTAGAAAGTGTTAAGTGTCTGAGGTCAGATTTGAACTCAGGTCCTCCTGGATTCAGGCCTGATGCTCTACCCACTACACCAACTAACTACCTCATAAGTTGTATTCTTGATCACTGTTTCATAAAGAGGAATGGATGCCCCAAGATTATATCTGAAGACATGATTCCTTCCACCAAGTAATAATTACATGAAAGACTATCACGAATAGCTACATCAAGTAAATCTTATTTTCCAAGAAGATAGCAAGCAGAAATCAGAGAATTTAGACTGGTTAGGATATACCAGATAGCATATACAGTAAATGGGTTTAAAGATACTTTATCTTAACAAAAAATGAGTCCCCCCAATTTCATGGAAGGGAAAGTTGTCCAAAGTTTCTAACAAAACAAATTGGAAAACAGGAACATTCTGTAGTGTTGGTTACTCTATTTGTCAGCCTAAAACAAATCTTTCCTTATTCCTCTCTGTCTCTCTCTTTCCCTCCCTTCCTCCTTCTTCCCTCTTTCCCTCCTCCCCTTTTCACCAATTCCATATAGGTATTAATTATTCAGGAATGTTTTTTTTTTTTTTTCCACCAATGAAGAGATTCTCAAGGAAATATGGAGGGTTAGTTACAGGGTTACATATGCATAAAATCTATTCCTGATTAAAATAAGAACAGGGAACCAGAAATTGTTTCTTAATGAATTTCTAACAAACCCCATTTTCATAATGACAAAACAGACTGGGTTAAATATGGAATGTAAGATCCAACTATGTCTACTGATTATTATTATTGTATTTAAATACAACCCATTCACCCCTTTCAGTTTTTAGGATCACCAGAGGCAACCACTTTTAGAAATTGTTAAAAACTTGTTTTTAAATTTTCATGGGAACTTTTTATTTTCAAAATGCTTACCATCATCTCTCCTGTTCATCGTTGCTTGTCCTCTCAGGACTTCAATGGGGGTTAGGGTTCAAGCTTGTGAAACTTGTAATTCAAGGAACTTATGACTCCAAACTCAGAATGTCTAGGGCTGAGCCTCAGGGCTTGAAGCTGTTTTCAGAAGAATTTTTGTTACATTGGGTTAAAAAAGACTCTCTCTCTCTCTCTCTTTCTCTCTCTCTCTCTCTCTCTCTCTCTCTCTCTCTATATATATATATATATATATATATATATATACACACACATATATATAGATTTATTTATTTATTTATATAGAAACATATACACTATATAATAGTCCAAGGTAAAACACATTTTAAATTCTAAACTAATCCACGCATCTTAGATCAATATCCATTTTAATTTGGTTATTGCTTTTATGTCAATGAAGACATGCTACAAAATAGGTACATAAGGGTACTAATCCCCAACCTTCAAAGAATTGTGACATCCTGTCATTATTACTTTGATTGAGAATGCACTTTCTTGCACTTTCTCAAAGAACTATTTGTCACTTATTAATTAAAGTGATTCGGTTTTGAGAATTCTTTTGAGAATTTCATAACACCCATAAAGCTAATGGGATACACTTTGGCGTGCTGCCAATCCATACTCAGTAAAATCACTGGTTTTGGATGGATATTATGTGGAAAGTTAAAACAAGTAAAAGTATTTTACTGAAAATTATGTCAATGTTCTTTTTTTCTTCTCAACTTTTCAAAATTTCTCTTCAATTAAATTAAACTAATGTTTGCCCCTAACATCATACTTTTAAAAAATCTTACAAATTTTAATAACCCAGTAGTGGCTACTTTTATTAGCCAGGAATAATATTGCCTAATTCAGTAAATTTGGTCAAAACCTCCATCAAATAGTATGATTTAGTAAAAAATAAAGTCCTTGATTAACTGAAATTTTCATGTCTCATTCCATTTTGAGGTATCGTATGACAAAGTGTTCAAACTCCCACAAATTCCCCAGTAAAGGCCAACCAGATTAAAATATAATTTTAAAATGTTAAGCAAAATATGAATTCAAGACAACAGAAATAATATTAATTTGTGGTTTTCTAAGTGATTATTTGGCTTGCAGGGATCTAGTTCTATTTGAAATTGATACAACTGATGCAAACCCATGTGGTCAAATCAAATAGAAACAGAACCACCAATCTGTATTTAAGAATACCTACTACATCATGCTTATTTAGAAAATCATAGAATAATATTATCTGTTTTTTTTATTCAATTATTCAGTCATGGCTGATTCTTTGTGATGCCATGGAACATACCACTCTAGGATCTTCTATCTTCTACTATCTCTCAGAGTATATCCAAGTTCATGTTCACTGCTTTTATGATGCCATCTATCCATCGCATCTTCTTCTGCCCCCTTTTCCTTTTTCCTTTAATCTTTCCCAACATCAAGGTCTTCTTCAATGAGTCCTGCGTTCTCATTATGTGTCAAAAATATTTAAGCTTCAGTACCAATATATGAACTTCCAATGAATAGTCTGAACTATTTTTTTCAAAGTATTGATTGATTTAGTATCCTTGTTATCTAAGAAATTTTCAAAAGCTTTTTCCAGTACCGCAGTTCAACAGCATTGATCCTGCAGCTCTTACCTTTCATTATAGACTAACTCATAGGTATACATTGTTACTGGAAAACTCAAAGCTTTAACCATTTGTTGTCAAGATAGTGCCTCTGCTTTTTAGTATGCTGTCTATTTTTTTCCACATCTTTCCTTCCAAGGAGCAAGCTTCTTTTAATTGCATGGCTACAGAAACTATTTACAGCGATCTTTGAACCCAAGAATATAAAATCTGATGCTGCTGCTTTTTTCTCCCACTACTTCCCAAAAAGTAATGACACCAGTTGCCAATATCATAATTTTTACTTTTTGTTTTTATTTTGTTTTTGATGTTACACTTCAAACCAACTTTTACACTTTCTTCTTTTATCCTCATAAAGAGGCTCTTTCATTTTTCTTCATTTTGAACCATCAGCAAGGTATCATTTGCTTATATGAGAATTTTGATACTTTTCCTATCAACTTAATTTGTGCTTTTTGATTCATCCAGCCTGTAATTTCACATAATGTACTATGAATATAAATAAATGACAATATGAAGTCTTCTTGTACTCCTTTTCCAATCTTAAACCAATCGGTTGTTCCATGTACAGCTCTAATTTTTGCTTTTGGGCCCATGTACAGGTTCCTCATAAGAGAAAGGTCAAATTATATAATATTCCTGTACATTTTGTTGTGAAACATACTCAAAGGCTCTAGTGTAATCAGTGAATTAGAACTACATTTTTTTGGTTGTTTTTGGTTTTGTTTTGTTTTGTTTTGTTTTCTGGAATTTGCTTGCTTTCTCTCTAAGTCAGCAAAGGTTGGCAATTTGGTCTTTAGTTCCTCTACCTCTCTGAAAACTTGCCTGTACTTCTATTTCTTAGTTCATATGTTGCTGAAGCCTTGCTTACAGAATCCTAAGCATAACCTTGATGGCATGTGAAATGAGTGCAATTATTTGGTAATTTGAACATTCCTTGTCATCGCCTTTCTTTAGTATGAGAATATAAACTTATCTTTTCCAATCCATTGGTAACTGATGAGTTTTCCAAATTTGTTGTCACATTTAGTGCAGCGCTTTAATAACATCATTCTTTAGGAATTTAAAGAGCTCAGTTATATGTCCATTACCTCCACTAGCCTTATTGTGAGCAATGTTTCCTAAAGCCCACTGGACTTCACTGTCCAGGATATCTGGCTCCAAATCAGTTATTGGAATTGTGTGGTTTTTGGTGATGTTGAGATTTTTTTTTTATTTTATAATAAATTTTTATTTACAGAACCCATGCCAGGGTAATTTTTTACAACATTATCCCTTGCACTCACTTCTGTTCTGATTTTCCCCTTCCTCTCTCCACTCCCTTCCCTAGATGGCAAGCAGTCCTATACATGTTAAATATGTTGCAGTATATCCTAGATACAATATATGTATGCAGAACCAAACAGTTCTCTTGTTGCACAGGAAGAATTGGATTCAGAAGGTAAAAATAACCTGGGAGGAAAAACAAAAATGCAAACAGTTTACATTCATTTCCCAGTGTTTTTTCTTTGGGTGTAGCTACTTCTGTCCATTATTGATCAATTAAAATTGAGTTAGATCTCTTTGTCAAGGAAATCCACTTCCATCAGAATACATCTTCATACAGTATCATTATTGAAGTATATAATGATTTCAGTTCTGCTCATTTCAATTAGCATCAGTTCATGTAAGTCTGTTGAGATTTTCTTGTCTAGTATTTGGTGTACCTTTGCCATCTCTTCTTAATATTTTCTGTTTCTGTTAAGTCCCTACCACTTTTGACTTTTAGCATGAAAGCTTCCCTTGATATCCCTCATTTTCTTGGAGGTTTCTGCTTTTTACCATTCTATTATTTTCTTCTATTTCTTTGCAGTGCTCATTTAATGAAATTCTTTTTATATCTCCCTGCTATTATCTCCAATTCTGCATTCAGTTTATTATATCTTTCTCTTTCTAATTTACTTTTTACTTTCTTTCTTCAGCTCTTCATAAAGTTTTATCAAATACTCATTTTTCTTTCTTGCTCTTTTTTTTTAGTTCTATTTAGTCCTTAGTGGCTACATGATTGATTATTGTGAATATCATATAAAATAACATGAAATAAAGTAACCCTAAATATTTTGTAAAGGCTGATTATTATTAGCAAAAATAACAACATTGATATTAATAATCTGATTGATGATTTGCAGTTACTACTATTTTTTTTTCTTTTGGTTTGTTTTCTGAGGCAATTAGGATTAAGTGGCTTGCCCAAGATCACATAGCTAAGAAGTGTTAAGTGTATGAGACCAGATTTGAACTCAGGTCCTCCTGACTTCAGGGCTGTTCCTAGGCACCACCTACCTGCCCCAAACATGTTAACATTTTAAAATGGACTTTATGTCTGCAGGAAAAAAAAAAAAACTCCTAAATTTGGGCATTCTGAGCTTTTTTCTCATATGACAAAAAGGAATCTGCCTTGTGTCTGCAGTTGTTCAGTCATTTTTCAGCCATGTCCTACTCAAAGCCTTTCCAGTGTCTATTAGTCAAAATGTCAATTTCTCAGCTTAGTATTGAATATCTTCAAAAGTCTTTCTCTACTCAACCTTTTTTTAGCCCCCTTTCTTTTGACTCACCTGCATACAACCTATGTTTTAGCCAAATTAAACTATCAACTGTTTCCTGAAAGTAACAATGTTTATCCTGCATAATAAATTCATAGAAGCCATTTCTCTTGCCTATGAAGCACTCTTTTGTACTTAAATTTTTCAGCCTCACCATCTTTCATTATTGCTCAGCTCAAGTACTACATTCTCTGTGAAATCTCCTCCCAAAGCCAGTTATTTCTGTTTTTTTTTTCCCTCTTACACTTTTAACTGCAAATGTCATAACTCTGACATAGATGTTTGTTCAAAGAAAGAGAGATATTTGCTATTTGTTTTTGTATCTTTATTGCCTAATGCAGTGCATTGAACATAGTAGGTACTTTAGAATATTTGAAGTGAATTAATGCTGCTGGAAATTGAGAAGTTTCTTGTGTTGCTTCATACTTGATAACAAATATATACCCACGACTGTATAATGTTACTTGACAACTTAAATAAGACAGGGGCAGGAAAATTGTGCCCAATTGAATTGATGTTCCACCCATGTTAAATAGCACTTCCCTGATATTATTAAGCAAACATCCTATAGCTAATTTTTAGATGATTTTATGTTATTCCAAACTGAAATCAATCTGGATTAAATAAATAACAAATAAATTATCATTGTTTTATTATTATTATTATTATTATTATTATTATTATTATTATTATTATTATTACAGAAGAAGCCTGGCTTAGGAGAGTATGTTTCATGTTCAATTCTTCACCTTGATGCCTACTGATTTTCTTATGCTAGTAGAAGGTTTAATGTAGAAGCAATTTCAATTTCCTTCTACATAAAATGTGCACCATCAACTTTATGGAATCTTTTGTTTTCTATTCTATTTTATCTCCGTATGCTTTATATTACTCTGTATAGACCTGTACAAGAGTGCGATAAGGAGAAACATCTCACTCTTATCACTTATGTACATTGTCTTAAATCTACTTTCAATCTGTAAATTTCTATCCTCCTGGGCACTCAGTGTTTTTTTTTTTTTTTTTAAACTAATTCTGGCTAATTTCACAGTTTTCCATC
The DNA here is from genome assembly GCF_016432865.1 of Antechinus flavipes. Lineage (NCBI taxonomy): Eukaryota > Metazoa > Chordata > Mammalia > Dasyuromorphia > Dasyuridae > Antechinus > Antechinus flavipes. Next base: position 21,496,121 of record NC_067403.1, on the reverse strand, counting down.
CTTGGCCAAAAATTATTATAGGTTAATAGTTTTCCTTAAAATGGCCAGGTGAGATGTCTCTATCTTTGGACTAGAGAGAATGGTTTTCTATGAAACTCCAGAAAAAGAAAGGAACTTTCTATGTCACACTGACTTACCCTTAGGTCTTGGTATTGACATTGAACCTGAAATGTCTTCTTGGTGGTCATATGACTTATATGGCTGTTTCAGTAAATTCAGAATACTATCACACACACACAGACACACATGTACACACACATAAACAAACATATACATATCTTGTCTTATTTTATTCTAACATCTAATTGAAGCCACAAGAGTGACCTGAGCCAGAAATGGTTCTGAATAGTACCAAAAAACAAACAAACAAACAAATAAATGAATGCATGAATGGAGAAATGAATAAGTAAATAAATGAAAGAAAGAATGAATATATATATATATATTTTTTTTTCTTTCAAGCAGGTAAAATGTCTATCCTCCAAAGACAAATCAAGATGAGATTGTTTTGGGTTGGTTGTTCTCTGTTTTATGCTGCTGGAAAGACTGAGATACAGTAGTATGTTTCAGTCAGTTCCTGTCAGTTGATGAAAAGAAGTCAATAATGTGATAACATACACTATTTAACAAAATCAAGTTTCAACCTCAGGATTTTTAGAGCCAAGTACCGATCTTTTATATAGTCTTAGTCCAAAAAACAGTGGGTCATGCTCTCAATTATTCATGGTGACTTAATGAAAAGAAATTAAGCTTCAGCATACAATATTCCCCTGTCAGCTGCAAACTGGAATTGGTGAATCTTGAATTTCCCACACAAAAATCAAACACTTCTGCTGGTTCTCTGATATACTATTATTTATGCAATATCTGTATTATTGAAACCTTTCAGAATGTCACCAACTGTTTTCTTTCTGTTTTATTAAAAGATAGACATTTTGAGTCATGAAAAAATGTATTTTTTTTTTTGCTTAATCTCTATCTACTTAGTAATTAAGGATTTCCTTTTTTCTTCTTCTCTGTTAATGATGGCTTACAGTATCAATGGTGAAATGAAATTAACCAAAAAAAAATGGATTTACCTTTGTAGAGAGGTGCCATCTAAAATGAGATAGAGACACCATCTGAATTGTGGGTCAGTGCAGATTTTTGCTTTCTTGCCTTGTCAGGAGTGGGGGTTGTTTGTTTTATTTGCTTTTAAATATCACTTTAAGAGAAGGGATCCCAGAATCTAGGGACAAGAAGTTCTAGAAAACTTCAGTCTCTGTAGTCAGTGATACTGGCTCTCTTCAACTCTATGATAGCAGTCCAGATATTACCACCCTAGTTTAATACTTACTAACATATTCCAGAATCTGACTAAAAGGAAAGTGATGGGTTTTGAAAAAAAAAACAAAGCTAAAATTCACTTTCTGCATGATACATTCACAAATAGGTAAGAGTCTTGACTTATATTCCTACAGATTTAATGAAGTGCATGTGGAAGAGTGAAATGGAAGAAGGGCCCAGGGTATTCAGATGGGAGCTATGAATTTGAAGTGGCTGCTTTCAGCTGCTCTTTGAAAACAAATGACTATATTTTCCAACTAATAATCCTTTATGTAGTGAGCCTCAAATATATGGGGAATGGGACCAATGAGATTTTAAGCAGCGACAACAACAACAAATGTCATTAGCAGGCAATGTTTGATATACACATGCACCATTTCTTTGGAATCAGGTGCACACTGCCAACTAATATGAAGGCATTGTAGAGAATATTGTAGTTGATGTACTTTAACCTTGGAAGCAGGTTTGGAGTACTTACAAACACAAGGAAGCATAACTAACAATAACAGGATTCACATAGGTCCAGTTGAACGATTGGTAGGGCCATTAGGAAAATAACAATTGCAGCCACCATATCAGAAAAATCTCACAGAAGAAAACAAAAATCCCTCTTCTACTTCCCTTTGGACGCAGAGTCTGTAAGCACAGTAGGGACTCCAGGTTTGGCTGTACTCAGAAAGAATTATACAGTTGGAATCTGGAGAATTGAATCCCAGAGTTATTGATTCATAGAGTATTGGTTTGCCTAGTTTACTGCCTCCCAATTGTTAATATATAGATAAAGATCTATCTATCTATTTATTTATACACACATATACAGAGAGAAGAGAGAAAGAGAGAGAGAGAGAGAGAGAAAGAGAGAGAGAGAGAGAGAGAGAGAGAGAGAGAGAGAGAGAGAGATTGAGAGATTTTTCTCCTGCTTAAAGCTTTTTTTGTTTTTTTGTTTTTTGGCTGAATTCTTTATTAAATTCAGGTATACTATAATTATAGTATTTTCAACTATGAGTTTACTTTCTTTGTTAAAAAGAAAATTAAATTAATCTAGCATGATTTATCCTGTGAGACTCCATGATGTCAATTAAAGATTATAGTATCTCTTTCTAAATTCTCATAAATGTTCATTCTAATTATATATTCTAGAGTTTTTAACGGAAATCAAAATCAAGCATGTGATGGTCTAATTTAGAGAATCTACTCTCTGCTATATTTGTAAAATGTGGATATTTTTCTTTCTCCAATTTTGTATCACCTCTCCTGATTTTTAATGATCTCTCATAGACTCCTCAAAATAGCTCAGAAGTAAAATCTGTTGTTTTCTTATCACTCTCCACTTCTTCCCTTATCCTCCTTCCATAATACAATAAAAGAATAGTTTTCTCACACTGATGCCAAAGTTATGGAAGGGTGGGGAGATGATCTTTTAAATCTCCAAAGCTAACTTGGTAATAACTACCTGTTAACTACTTTTATTCTATATTTCTTTTTCTACAGATCAGACTCTTAGAAAAAGAAAAAAAAAAGGCAAATCAAGGTTGATTTATTTTGACTTATTTTTGTGATCCACTACAATAATCCCAACTATACTTAACATCAGTTTCATCTCTTTTGATGTTCACTTTGTTGCCATTAAAGAAAAGAAAGAAAAAAAAAAAAAAAAGCCTTCCTTTTTGTCTTTCTGAGAGCATCCAGGGCCAATCTAAACTTACTCCGGAGGATAATATCCCTGACAATATCCTTCAGGATCTTGCTACTCATTAGTTTTCACCCTCAGTTACCCATCTTTAAAAACCATTTTCTCTACTTTTCTTTTGAAAATGTAAATTTGTAATTGAGCACTCTGAAGAGCAGCAGACTTGGTCTCTTTAGAAAGTTTCTTTCCCCCCTCCTTTTTTTTTCTCTCTTTTCTTCAGAACAATTTTTATTTTATCTTTGGAATTTCACTTTTTAGGTCTTTCCATCCATCTTAGGCTAAATTCACAATATAAGTTTAAACCATGATAATAAGACCAATAATCATCATAATATCTAGAATTTATATAGCATTTTTAAATTTTCAAAGTGCTTTACATATAATCACATTTGATCCTTCCAACAATCCTGGGAGGCAATGCTATTATTATCTTCATTTAGTGCTTTAGAAAATAGAGGCCAACTGAAATTAAATAATTTGTTCTGTGTCATACAACTGATGGCACCAAAGTGGTATGGTACAGTGGATAGAAAACCCGACAGGAAGACCTGTATTCAAATCCAGCCTCAGATACTTACTAACTGTGTGGCTGGGGCAATCCAATTAACCTTGTTTGTTTCCATTTCCTAATCTGTACCATGAGTTGGAGATGGAACTGGCAAATCGTTCCATTATCTTTGGCAAGAAAACCCCAAATGGAGTCGCAAGGAGTTGAAGATGACTGAAAAAAAAGACTTAAAAAATATAGTTACTGAGTCAGCCAAGCAGTCAATATTTATTTAGCTCCTAGGAGGAGCTCAGGTACTATGTCAAATACTGGAATTTTTTTTAAAAAAGGTAGTCTCTGCTTTCACAGCATTCACAAGACAATATGGGAGACCATATGCAGAGAGCTACATGTTAATAAGCTACATAGAGGTTAAGATGCACTAGTATTAAGGAAGACTGGAAAAAGCTTTCTCTAGAAGGCAAGATATGAAATCAAACTTAAAGGAAGAGGCAGAAGAGAGAAAGGGGAGCATTATAGGCAGAGGGGAGGGCCCATCAGAATGCCTGGATAAGGGAGATGGAATGTCCCATTCAAAGAATGGCAAGGAGCAATGGACAGATATTGGAATAGCTTCTAGGAGCAAATAAATAAATAAATAAATGTGTGTGTTTACATATATGTGGATATAGACATATATGTATCGTGTGTGTGTGTGTGTGTGTGTGTGTACATTTTGGCAGAAAACAAAAAGAAAGCCAAACATTGGCTAAAATAAAACTTAGAAAGAGAAAATTTAAAGGAATTGATAGATTTATAAAACAAACAAACAAAAAAAATACCAAGACAGAAATGTGTTGAATGGCCTCAAAGTTGACCCTTCCAACAATCCTGGGAGGCAATGCTATTATTATCTTCATTTAGTGCTTTAGAAAATAGAGGCCAACTGAAATTAAATAATTTGTTCTGTGTCATACAACTGATGGCACCAAAGTGGTATGGTACAGTGGATAGAAAACCCGACAGGAAGACCTGTATTCAAATCCAGCCTCAGATACTTACTAACTGTGTGGCTGGGGCAATCCAATTAACCTTGTTTGTTTCCATTTCCTAATCTGTACCATGAGTTGGAGATGGAACTGGCAAATCGTTCCATTATCTTTGGCAAGAAAACCCCAAATGGAGTCGCAAGGAGTTGAAGATGACTGAAAAAAAGACTTAAAAAATATAGTTACTGAGTCAGCCAAGCAGTCAATATTTATTTAGCTCCTAGGAGGAGCTCAGGTACTATGTCAAATACTGGAATTTTTTTTAAAAAAGGTAGTCTCTGCTTTCACAGCATTCACAAGACAATATGGGAGACCATATGCAGAGAGCTACATGTTAATAAGCTACATAGAGGTTAAGATGTACTAGTATTAAGGAAGACTGGAAGAAGCTTTCTCTAGAAGGCAAGATATGAAATCAAACTTAAAGGAAGAGGCAGAAGAGAGAAAGGGGAGCATTATAGGCAGAGGGGAGGGCCCATCAGAATGCCTGGATAAGGGAGATGGAATGTCCCATTCAAAGAATGGCAAGGAGCAATGTTACTAGATCACAGAGTTGTTACTAGATCACAGAGTTGGACAGATATTGGAATAGCCTCTAGGAGCAAATAAATAAATAAATATATGTGTGTGTTTACATATACGTGGATATAGACATATATGTATCGTGTGTGTGTGTGTGTGTGTGTGTGTGTATTTTGGCAGAAAACAAAAATAAAGCCAAACATTGGCTAAAATAAAACTTAGAAAGAGAAAATTTAAAGGAATTGATAGATTTATAAAACAAACAAAAAAAATACCAAGACAGAAATGTGTTGAATGGCCTCAAAGTTGACCCAGGATTCAAAAAGGAGGCTGCTTTTATTGATAACTTTCAGAATACAACAAGACAATGCTTACAAAAGGAAATGGGCCTTGTCCACTCTGCTCCTCCCTAAGCATTGGGATTGGTTCATATTTCAAATAAGGAAATAGATTAGTGAGCATGCATGACAGTTGCTGTCACAAAGTCATTATGGGAGATTGGATTAGTGCACAATTAGAGTATAATGACTACCAGCTGACTGCTGGGGGTTGGACTCGAGGTCCATGTAGCCCACTGGCTGACATCCTTCCCGACAGACTGATTAACACTAGCCAGAAGAGAAGTCAGAATGGAAAGAATAGGGAGTGAAACATAAATTTTAATGCAGGTCTTGTCCTGTTATTTTCTTTACCTTTTGGAATATCACTGCAGTGTTCCACTAAGTCTGGAATCCCTGTAGCTTACTGGATTCAAGCATAATATACAGTTCAAGCTTGGTCTAGTGCCTATTCAATTAACAGACTAAACAGGAACCATAAATCACTGACTAGAAAAGTTAATAACTGGGAACAGTAAAATAATAGGTACAATTTCCCACAGAATCAAGAACTAGTGAAGAAGAGTCTGCTGGACCTTCTTCTCAAGAACGCTTATGCTCCTGTGCAAGGAAGAGCTTCGGCTTCCACAGCCAAAGAATTTCTCCTGCTCTTCTCCCACCTCAAGGTCCTGCTGGCCATGTGTGCCTTTATCTCTTAGCTCTGTCTCAATATGATGCAGAATGGCTTTCATCACTGTTTTGTCTTTGTCCCCAGAATACACTCCCAGGTAGCCTTAGAAGATTGACACTCTTCTGTGTCTAAGCTCCATTCCTGCTTCGGCTCAAAAAAAAAAAGCTTCTGGAAAATGCCATCATTCTTTTATAGTTCCACCACCTAGGACAACGTGTCTCAAAGCCAGGCAGCTTCTTCCCCCTGATAGCCAGCCCCAGAAACTCACAACTTGGCACACAGTCACTCAAGCATCTGTAGGAGACAGAAGCTTAGAGAAAGAGGAAGAAGGGATTCAGAGGCCATCCAGTGCAGTGTCCTAGATTGATAAGTGAGAAAACACGGTGGATTTAATGATTTTCTCAAGTTCAGAATAAGTCAGAGACACAATCCTTGCAGAAGTGTTAAATTTTTATTAAGGCAAGTCACAAATTTCTCAGCTTCTTTGCTTTGGACAGAGAGAGAACTTCAGCAAATGTCAAGATGGTTACTCGATCAATCTGTACTTATTGAGTGACCACACACATGTATATACATAAATATAAAACAATAAGGCAATTGAAATAGAAGGTACATAAGAAAGTAGGACAGAAGCTGTTAGGGTGATCAATTATGGTTTCATGTAGAAAGTGCTGTTTGAACTGCTTGTTTTGTTTTATTTTATTTTCTGAAGTTAAATATTAAGACCAAACAAACTTTTCCTTATATATAGAACAAGCAAAAGAGTTGTATATTGAAAACATGAATCTTCCACTTTATACAATTTGCTTTAATACATACACATACACAATGTGTGTGTGTGTGTGTGTGTGTGTGTGTGTGTGTGTGTGTAGTGTTTTTCTTTGCTTCTTTTTGAATTTCCTTGTTCTTTTCTGTTCATTTTAAAATAAAATGGGTAAAGGGCCCTCTTTTTTATTTTTTTCATCACTTTTGCTAACTCTACACATCTCAATTTTGTCTCCTTCTGCTAAAAGCTGAGGGAGAGAAAAACTTGTACAAATAAAAATAGTTGAGTAAAATAAACACAAGTACCATATCCAAAAATTATATTTTGTTTTCTACATCTTGAGGCTATCACTTCTCTGTCAGGACATGGGTAATATGCTCCTCAGGAAATTTAGATGGAATCTGATTTGATCTCAGTTCCCAAATCATTTTTTCCCTTTATAATCTTCTTGTCTTTGAATAAATTGTTCTCCTGGTTTTGGTCACTTCATTCTTTATCTGTCTATATTAAACTTTTTTTTCCTGACTGACAATTTTCCCTCTCTTTTCTTACACTACAATTTCCTTTAACCCTCTCTTTTCCTCTCTCTCTCTCTCTCTCTCTCTCTCTTTCTCTCTCTCTCTCTCTCTCTCTCTCTCTCTCTCTCTCTCTCTCTCTCTCTCTCTCTCTCTCTCATCTGTGTCTCTCTGTCTCTCTCAGTATGTTTTTTTTTATTTTTTTAAATACTTAATCCAGATCATTTTTTTTTTCTTTTTGAGACTTCTCAACATTATCCTTGCTCTTAAGTCAATTCCCTTAGTTCCCTCTCCCTATCCTTGCTTTTTTTCCCTTATTGAGTTTGAAGTAGTTCTGCAACAAACTCTATGTGTGTGCATGTATGTATGTGTGTGCATGTATCTCTCTATCTATGTGTGTGTGACCTCTTTTTTGATTCAGATAAAAGGTTCATCTGATGCTTGTTCTTTCACCTTTCATCTTTGTTTATAAAGACTCACACACTAAATTTTATGAAAGAACAAATACTATCTCTTTTTCTTCCTATCTACATCTCTTCATTCATTTTACTCTTCCTCCTCCTCAAACCCTGAGATTAATTAATCTTCCACCATATAGCCCAGATTCACTGTGTTATTATTATTAACAACAGTCATTGTTATTATTATTTAACTGTCTCAATACCCTTTGAAGATAGTTAAGTCTTAAGAACATTTCTTTCTTCTACTGTATTAGGACATCATCATACTGTTGTTTACTCATGTCAGTCAATTCTGATTTTCTATTTTTTGTGACCCTATTGGGCAAAGATATCGAATCACTTTGTTATTAACTTTTCCAGATAATTTTACAGATGTGAAAACTGAATTAAGGGACTTGTTCAGGTCATATAGCTAGTAAGTAGTTGAGACCAGATTTTAATTTATGAAAATGAGTCTTTCTGACTTTACATGCTTAACTATCTATTTCTCTTTGCTTAAAAAAATATTTATTTTTATATTCCTCAACTAATTCTAGTACTTTGGAGTTCCTGCTCAGCTCTAATTTTTCATCAAAAATAATTGAACGTTCTTTATTCCAATAACAGTCCTTTCTCTCTCCACTATTAGGTTTATTATTAGCTCTCCAGAATGTTATTCTTAGTTATAAATCAAAATATTTTGTATTTGTTAACATTGTATTGTATGTGGGTTGGGGCAAAGATAATTAATCTATTTTGGATATGAAGAATCCCCATTTTATCCATTTTAGCCAAGTCATTTCTATTTCTTCATTTGTAAAATGGGGATAATGATAGCACCTACATTCCAAGGTTGGTTTGAGGATCAAATGAGGTAACATTGGTTAAATGTTTAGCACAATGTCTTACACATAGTAGGTGGTAAATTAATGTTAGCTATTATCATTATTATTAAAGTAAATTTTATATTCTTTTTCATTAATCTGCCAATACTATAGCCATACTTCCTCTTATCTGGGAGTTTGTTCTACCCTACCCTTTTTCTTGACTTCTCTCTGCCCTTCTACACTCCCTTCCACATATACCTATTATATTTGAATTTTCAATGTTCAGAAACTTCCAGTCTTAGAACATCCAGTGACCTCAAGATAATTATTCTAGAGATGGGTAGCTAAATAGACCTACAGGATATCTATAAAACATGAGAATTGTAGGGATCCCAGAGTTGGCCTAAAGCAAAAAGTGAAACGAATTCAGTAGATACAATGGTATAATGATATCGCAAGTCCAAGGGAAAAGCCATTTGGAAAAATCAGTGAAGCATATTCTTCTCACAGCCCTGAGATCATTGGGCCTGAGGCTGGCAATATTTTTGGTTAGCTGTCTTACCTAACTTTCCTGGTCCCAACTATGGGCATTTTGTCCTAGCACCAATCCCCTCCTGCTTCCCTCTCACCCCGCATCACTATTTTGGTAGATTGTTCTAATTTGGAACTATAGGCTGCTTCCTCAGTAATAGAAACTCAGTAGTATTCACTCCTTAGAAATTATTGTGTTACCCCAATATAGAGAGATAGTGATTGTCCTAATATCATTCTTTATTATCTCTATATTTTCTTTATATTTTGTTCTGATGTCACAAATTAAACTATATGGCCTTCCCTTAACAGCTCCAAGTTAAAGGACTCATTGTTTTCATCATACTCCACCACTTTTTTTTTTTTTATCTATTCCCTTTATTTCAAATAAGGCATAGCTTTCCAGAGTCATATTCTGGTTATGAGTCCCATGTCAGTAAGTTTCAGCAGTACCAGGGGTCAAATTTACCTCTTTGAATTAGTATCTCTAATTGACTCTGATTACTACCAAGCATTGCATTTGGGGCCAAGAATTTTATTACTGCCTTTATTATTGGATTTTGCCTATTGTGATTTCTAGGTTCAGTTTGTTCCCTCTATTCTTCTTTATGGGTTACAACTGTTAGTCTCTATAGTGACAGGATTGGATAATCTTTGAATAGTTTCCCATCTCTATCTGCCCTCCTTCTCCATCATCAGTTTAATGGCCTTTTGCTTATATAAGATTTGCGGCAATTTCTCACCCTTATTAAGTACACTCTATTGCTAGACAGAAGAGTAAAACTTTATTTTCATTTTCTAGACATAGACTGAAAATACACTTTCCATAGAGAGAAACCATATTTTCAGCTAAGTATTCAATACTAAAATCTTCATTTGTCTTTTTAATCATTCAAAAATAATGATTAAAATAATACATATACTCTTACAATATCCATGTTTTTTGCTCAGGACTGAATTAGATAGATAGATAGATAGATAGATAGATAGATAGATAGATAGATAGATATGTATAGATATATATATTTAGTCAGTTTTAATATTTCATTTAACCAAATACATGTAAAAACAAGTTTTATCATATGCTTTTAAAACAATTTTGAGTTCCAAATTTTTTTCTTCCTCCCCATTCTTCTCATTCATTTATAAGACAAGCAATCTGATATGTTATACATGTATAGACGTGCAAAGCACATTTCCATATTAATCATGTTGTGAAAGAAAACATGGGCAAAAAAGGGGAAAAATGTATATTTTGTTAACTATGCTTTGATCTACATTCATACTTTACTACTTTATTTGAAAATGGATAGAATTTTCATAAGTCCTTAAGAACTGACTTGGATCATTGTATTCCTAAGAACACATTCACAGTTGATCATCATACAATATTGCTCTTATTCTATTTAATGTTCTCCTAGTTCTACTTACTTCACTTTGCATCAGTTCATATGAATCTCTCCAGGATTTTCTGAGAACATTTTGCTCACCATTTCCTTTTGCACAACAGTTATCCATCACAATAATATACCATGACTTATTTAGCCATTTTCCAATTGATGGAGATCTGATTCTCCAATTCTTGTCATCACTAGGAGAGCTGCTATAAGTATTTTTATATGTATAGATCCTCTTTTTATTTTATCTCCTGATAAAGTACTAATAGTGGCATTTCTGGGTAAAAGGATATAGAGTTATATATCCCTGTGGGTATACTTCCAAATTGTTCTCCAAAAGATCTAGATTATTTCATAACTTTACCAACTGTGTTTTAGGATCCCAATTTTTCCATAATTGCTTCAGCATTTATCTTTCTGTAATGTTAACCAATCTGATACTGAGGGGGTTAACTCTTGTATTTCTCAAATAATTGATCTATAACATTTTGCCAATGATTATAAATAGTTGGTTACTTTTCTGGAAATTGCCTATTCAGATCCCTTGACCATTTATGTATTGAGGAATGGTTCTATTTTTTTATATAAATTAGACTAAGTTCTTTATATATTTGAGATTTTGATTAGAGAAACTTGCAGTATTTTTTCCTTTCTCCTATTTTTTTTTGTAGGATAAGATAGATCACTCTACCAAACTAAAGTATGTTACTTCCTCTTGGGCCAATCCTAATGAGAATAATGTTTATAGGCTCCCCCCTCCATCTCTGTAAAAGCCCCTTTGATCTTCTTTTATGTGATATAATTGACCCCATTCAATTTCTCTGGTTCCCCTTCTTTCAAAGCATTTCTCTTTCTTCATCTTTTATTTACTTATTTTAGATAATTATCTCATCACATTCAATTCATACCTGTGCCTTCTGTTGATGTATACTCCTTTAAACTGCCCTAATAATGAGAAAGTTTATAGGAATTGCAAGTATCATCTACCCAAATAGCAATTGTAAACAACTTAACCTTATTGAATCCCTTATGATTTCTCTTTCCTGTTTAACATTTTATGTATCTCTTGAGTATGGTATTTGAAAGTCAGATTTTCAGAGTTTCTATTCAGCTCTGATCTTTTCATTAGAAGTACTTGAAAATCCCCTATTTCATTGAATATCCATCACCTCCCCACCCCCAAAGCATTATACTCAGTTTTGCTGGGTAGATGATTCTTGCTTGTGATCAAGTCTAACTCTTTCACATGTGGAATATCACATTCAAAGCCCTGTCATCCTTTAATATTAAAACTACTAAATCTTGTATCATCTTGTTTAATTCTGATTGTAGTTCCACAATATTTGAATTGTTTCTTGCTACTTGAAATATTTTCTCCTTGATTTAGTTGTGTGGAATTTGGCTATGATATTCCTGGGATTTTAATTTTGGTATTTTTACAAAGATAATCAGTTGATTCTTTCCATTTTTATTCTACCTTTTGGTCCTAGGATATTTGGGCAGTTTTCCTTGATAATTGCTTTTAAGATGAAGTCTAGGAAAATTTTAAAATCATGACTTTCTGGTAGATCAATAATTCTTAATCTCACCTTGATCAATTTTCTAGGTCAGTTGTTTTTTCCAAAAATATATTTACATTTTCTTCTATTTTTTTCCCATTCTTTTGATTTAGTTTTATTGTTTCTTGATATTTCATGGAATCATTAGCTTCTACTTGCCTAATTATAATTTTAAGGAATTAATTTTTTCATCCTTCATTGGATTTTTATCCTGTCTTTTTTGTTAACCATTTGACCGACTTTACCTTTTGTAGTGTTTTTTTTTCCAGTATATTTTATGTCTTTTTAATGACACTATTGGCTTTTTTATGATTTTCTTGCATTGCTTTCATTTCTTTTCTGATTTTTGGCTAATTCTCTTGTTTGATTAAGTCCTTTTTGAGCACTTCTTTTGCTTGAGATCACTTTTTTAAAGGCTTTGGATATAGTAATTTTTATTTTGTTGTTTTCTTTTAAGCATGTGTTTTGATCTCCCCATCATCATAGCAACTTTCTTTGGTCAGGATCATTTTTGTTCATTTTTCCTATGTATTTCTTGATTTGAAACTTTACATTTAAGCCTGTCTTGTTCACAAAGTTCAGTTAGCACTGTCCTAGGTTCAAGTTTCCTTTTTTTTTTTTTTAAATACAGCTGCTTTCAGATCTAGTTCTGAATGTTAGTGTTTCTTCCAAACTGGTTTGACCTAAGAAGAAATGTATTTACAACTCTCCTGGTCTGTGGTCTGGTCTGAGAGCAACCAAAATTTTCTTGTCTATTCTGGAACTGTGACTAGGGTCCTAGGTCCCCTAAATTGCAGACTTTAATGTACTATTGTTTCTACCAGTCCTGGAATGGGAGCCTGAACTATGTATGGGCAACATAATAGAGCCCTGCTGCCAGAACCAACAAAAAGGAACCCTACAATTGCCTTTTGACCTGTTTTCTTACCCCCTTACTGTCAGCACTGTGGATTGCTATCCACTCTCACACTGTTACACTAGACCTTTCCTGTCGACCTTCTATATTATCTTGCGTCGAAAAATTGTTTTTACTCTGTCATTTTATGGTTTATACCACCCCAGAATTTGTTTTGAGTAGTTACTGAAAGTGTTTTGGTGGAAAATTTGAGCAAGAGCAGATAAGACTCTGAATTTTCTCTGCCATCTTGACTGTGTCCTAACTTTATTATTCTTTTCAATGTTTTCTGTATTCTTTTTTAATGTAGCTACTTGTTACCATACAAATCAAGAAGAATTTTTAATGACTCAGTTTTGAAAAGTCTTGAGAGCTTCTCAATCATCTCCTGAACACATCCCTGGAAAGATAACTGACATGTGTTAATAGTTTATGTCTATTTGCAATTTTTATATTTTCTCTAAGAGAACAATTTTTATTTGATATGTACATAAATACTTTTTATTATAGCCTCATCCACAAACATTGTGGGCTTTATATATTTCTCTTATTTTGCATATATATATATATATAAACAGCAATTGTTAGTGGGGCAGCTAGGTAATGCAGTGGATAGAGCACCAGCCCTGAAGATAGGAGGACATGAGTTCAAATCTGATCTCAGACACTTAATATTTCCTAGCTGCATGACCCAGGCAAGTCACTTAAGCCCAATTGTCTCAGGAAAATTAGGCATTGCTAGTTTTATTTGCTATTTGCCATGATAGATGTTGACTTTTATCATAGAATGACAACCATCCTTGTTTTCCATTCTGCAGTCTCAGTTATCCAGGACTTCTTAATGAAGTTAACTTCATTATGGAGAATACCCCAAGTTCAATAGATATTGATCTCACTTTTACTTCTTCTTAATACAAATACAGGAATACAGCAGCTAAGCAACCAACAGAATTATTATCTAAAGAGATCATTATACTTACAATTACCAATTTTATTTTTCTTTCACTTTCCTTCTTTGTATTTCCACTGATAATTCTCTATTATTTAATTCCTTCTTATTTCTAAGACCTAATAGGGAGAAAAGATAGAAAAAATTAGGAATGTTTTCTATTTTAGATCAGAGGAAGTGATTCTATTTCTCCATCCTATCCAGTTTCATCAACTTCTTGTCTAGAGCTTAAAACTGGATCTAAGTCACTGAAAGAAGAAAGGAGAGGGCTGAACTTGATTTCTTAGATATAGGAAAATCTAAGGAAAGTCTCCTACCAATAGAGTTTGGAATCTTCTCGATAAGGTATAGTCTTAGAAACTTACTTAGAAAATTGACATAGTAAGTGATTTGCCTGAGATCACACAGCCAATGTGTCAGAAGTTGAATTAGAACAACATAGATTAGCCTGGTTTTGAGGATCACTTATTCTTCATTATAATCAGACTTGCTTTCCATTAAGACACTATAATGAAAGTTTATTTTTCTAATGCTCTGACCTACTTCAAAAGCCTCCAGAATTTTCATTTTTAAAATGCCTCTTCCTAACTATATATGTGTATGTATATTCATGTAGAATTATGTAGGCAGATGTATATACATATCTATATCTATCTCTGTAGAAAGTCCTTGACAAATTTATATATCTATACATATATACACACATACATATTTATATATATAGTTTTAAACTATGCATATAAACATATATATGTGTGTATATATATATATAGTTTTACATTTCAAACCCTTAGAACAACAGTTAAATAACAAAAGAACACTCACGTTTACAAGACTAGACCTAAAGTGGTCTTAGGGTGCTAAAGCAAAGAAATCCTTCCTCCAGTCTTCTTAACAGTTTCTTATTGTAAATTGTATTTTGTGCTATTTCCTCTCAGAGTAACCCTCTCCTTTTACAATTCAAACCTACACAGTCATATCCTTATATATTACTGATTTGTGAAAAATTTTACCTGAATAAATACCTCTAGAAATTAGAGTTTAAAATGTTTTCTTGAAGAAGGTTCACAAGGAAGTATAAAGGATTTTTTCCAAAATTAAAATCTTTCTTCTCCCTAAAGATCCCAGTGAAAAGGATCAGCTATATGCATTCATGCCAGCTTTGGAAACATGTGGGTAAATAAGAAGATATCCTAAACCTCTTCTTTCATATATTAAATTATTACCCAATTCTTATCTCTAAGATAATCATTTTAAAAGGAAAAACTTTTAATTTCTTGAATTAAAAAGTTTCTACCTTATTATAAAGAAAGAATTGCTATCTTATTTGGAAATGTAAAAATTTCTCCTTATTAAGAACAAAACAGTGCTACTTGTTAGTAATTATATATATATGTATATAAACACATCCTTGCTGTTATTGTGTACAGTGTATTCCTGGTTTTACGTGTTTTACTCAGAAAATCTCCCTAGATCTTTAGAAATGTGCTTGTCCATCATTTTTGTAGAACAATAATATTCCACTACCTTCCTACAACAGTTTTTTCAGCATTCCCCAATTGATGGACATCTACTCATTTTTTTCAATTTTTTGCTACCCCAAAAAGAGCTGCTATAAACATTTTTGCACATGTGGGTTCTTTTCTGTCCTCTAAGATTTCATTAGGGAACAAAGCTAGAAATGGCTTTGCTGGTCAAAGGGTATGGACAGTTTCATAATCCTTTGGTCATAGTTCCACATTGCTCCCCGCAATGGTTGGATCAATTCACTATTCCACCAACAATGCATTAGTGCCCTAGTTTTTCCACATCTTTTTCAACATTGATCATTATCTTTTCCTGTCAGCTTTACCAGTTTGAGAGATATGAGGTGGTACTTCAGAGTTGTTTTAATTTGTATTTTTCTAATCAATAGTAATTTAGAGCATTTTTTCCTTGATTAAAAAGGCTTTAATTTAATTATCTGAAAATTGTCTGTTCATAACCTTTGATCATTCATCAAGTTGGGGAATGAGTTGTATTTTTTTTCAAATTTGACACAGTTCTTTATATATTTTAGAAATGAGATCTTTATCAGAAACACTTACTGTAAAGATTTTTCCAGTTTTGTATTTTCCTTTTAATTTTGTTTCTGTTGGTTTTGTTTGTCCAAAAAGTTTTTAATTTAATATAATCAGAGTTGTCCATTTTGCCTTTTATAATGTTTTCTAGTTCTTTGGTTATAAATTCTTCCCTTCTCCAAAAATCTGATAGGTAAAGTATCTCTTATTCTTCTAATTTGTTTATAGTATCATCCTCTATGCCCAAATCATGTCTCCATTTTGATGTTATGTAGGTCTATGCTGAGTTTCTGACATATTACTTTCCAATTATTTCTTTTGTTAAGTCCAGGATTGATATCCTTTGGGTATATAAAAGTTAAAAAGAACCTAAGATATTTTGCCTTTCTATGTCTGTTTTATCTGTTGTTAAGATCATTTCTTATAAAGTTAAAAGGAATTATCAAAATAATTAATTTAATTCTACTAGTGTGGTGTTTGAAAGTAGGCATTATTGGTAATAACATGATAGCTCAGGTGAAGAAAAAGTGATGTCTAAACATGAAAAAGGGCCAGAAAACATCATCCTTATGTTGCTTTTCATGACTTTTTGGTACAAGTGCCAGCTGTTGGCACTTACACCAATGGGCCCAAAGCCAGAAATCCTGTAGGAAGACATTCCTTATTGGAGGCACTTATGGTCTTCAGTAGTTGTTTTTCTGTACCTAGTCATCATACCAAAGAACAAGCTGTCAGTATTCCAATATATTCTTCCAAATATTTTGGCTACATATTTATATGTTTCAAAATTAATTAATTTATCCTATGTGGTCACTGCTTTAATACAAAAAATCACCCATTTAGTTTCCATGTAATGTTAAATGGTGGAGAAAGTAAACATAAAAGTCTGTCTATCTTTTTGGGTCATTGACTTCAATAACATGATCTCATTTTTTTTTTATCTTCAGTGAAAAGAAGTGATTTCTGTTATTAAAAAAAATTGTCTTCCTAGCCTTAAACAAAGTGTATCCCATAGGTTTTCCATCCCCTGGCTTCCATCCAAGCAGAAATGGGTTCATTGTGGGCACTTAGCCATCCACACAACCAAGCACCCTTAGATTAATTTTGGAGAATCTTTGTCTTATCCTTCAGGTTTACTTATTTCCTCCCTATTTTCTCATTCTAATCCAATAGTCTATATTTTATCTTCAGTCTTCTGTCTTTCCCTCTCCTAGCATTAGTCTGTCACTTACTGGGGGACCTTAGCTCTTTATTTCACATCAATATAAGGCTCAACTCTCTTACTGAGTCACAAAATAACATGCCCATAGCAACAACATAGAATCAGTGTGGGACAAAATAAAATGTTGGCAGACATAATCATAACACATAGATGTAGAAGGGACATCAAACATCACTCAGTCTTGCTTACCACTTTCCAGATCTTAATATGGTAACACAGATTAATTTATCCAAAGTGATAAAAATAGTTGCACAGCCAGAATGTGAATTCACATTATTTCTAAGTCATAAAACCTTGTGATTTCAGGTCCTATTTCTAAATCTAGCAATCTATCCCTATATCATGCAATGTAATAGTATACTTTGATCTGTTTTCTCACTTTTCCTTGTAATTATAATTATTTTAATAGAAGAATTAATGCATGTCCTTCATTGAAATATGTATTTGAATATATCTATACATCTGTATATATAAACATACATATGCATGTGTATATGCATACATATATAGATGTGTATGTCACATATACAAAATACAATACATAAATATTATTTATTAATTATAAAATAAATAGAAAATAAAAATTAATTGTATAGTATATATCTTTCCTTCCAACTCATCTCAAGGACTTTTATCTTTCAGACAAGAAAGAGAACTGAAGTAGAGTTTCTCCTTTTCTTAAGATCCCTTTTTTATTTCTGCTACAACTCTCTGTTCTTTGCTGGATATCCTGCTTCCTACTAGTCTAGTTTTCTCAAAAACATAATAAGTGTTGTTTGTCAAAGAAGTGTCCAAATTCTCTCAGATTTAAGACTCACTAACTCTTTTCTTTCCTTATGCTGTTTAAAAGTATATACTCATGTCAGCCTCCTAAAAATGTATTTACTCTTTGACCCAGAAATAGGAATATTGGATATATTTCCCAAAGAGAGCAAAGAAAAGGAAAAAAAGATATACTATGCAAAAATATTTATAGTAGTTCTCTTAATGATAGCAAAGAATTCGAATTTGAGGGGATGCCTATTTGTTGGGGAATGGTTGAACAAGAAGTTGCATATGATTGTGAGGGAATACTATTGTATCATAAAAAATGACGAGTAGGCAGAAAAACCTGGAAAGATTTACATGAACTGATACAAAGTGAAATGTGTAGAATATGAAGAACATCGTACATAGTAACAGCCATGTTCTGTCATTGATCTGTCATTGATCAGCTGTGAAAAAATTAGCTTGCTATACTAATCAAGAAAGTGATAAAAATACTATATAATTCTAGAGAGAGAACATGATCTGAGTACAAAATGAAGCATACCTTTTTTTTTTACTTCATTTTTCTTGTGTTCTTTTTTGTTTTCTTTTGTAACATAGCTAATATAGAATGCATGCTTTTACATGAATAATTGAAATATTATTTGCCTTTTCAAGGAGTGAAAGAAAGGCAGGAGGGAGAGAATTTGAAACAGTTAAAAAAAGAAAATTAATTTTTACATGTAATTAGAAATAGAAGTTGGCATTCTCAAGTCTCCCTCAGGCCTTCAGTTCTTTGCAGGTGCCTGGGCTAGTGCTGAACTGGGTTAATCTCTGCAGTAATTATAGTATTACTGTGTGTGTGTGTATGTGTGTGTGTGTGTGTATCTATATCTACATCTACGTGTAGATGTAGATATAGATATAGATATAGATATAGATAGATATAGTCTATGAAATCTTATTTAGTCTTCTCAACAAGTAGCAAGATGTTTCCTGAGTGGTGATCTCTATATTTCTACTAATGCCCAGAAATCCATTGATTGTTTCAAATTGACTTAAAGGTTGTCTGTTTATCCTGATGAACTTTTAGGAAATTTTATTCATATGTATATTCTATTTTTTTTTTTTGGTTAATCATTGTGGAGTAGAAACCCACCATAATGAGCAAACATTTCCCCCCCTCCTCCTAAATAAATTAATTATATTAATACTTCAAGTTTCTGTGTTTTTCATCAAGGTGACATTTCTTTGCACTTATGCACATCACAACCTTTCTACCTCATTTTAGATAGTTTTTGATATGAGTTATGTTCAAAATATTTGTCATTTTATGGCCAACTTGGCAATGAAACTATTCTCAAGGGATGAAAGCTATATTTTCATATATTGGTCTTTTTCAAAGATTCAACAGTTTGATAGTCCCTGAAAGAAAATTTATCTGTAATAACCTTTGAGATTCCGGGTTTCAAATTCTATGTAAAATGGTATCTAGGTAGCAAAGGAATGTAAAAGGCAGAGGGAAGAGAACACTGAATCTTGAATCAGGAGCACCTGAATCCAAATGTTCCCTCAAACATTTATCAGCTTTGTGACCGTGAGGAAACCACTTAATTTATGCTTACCTTACTTTCCTTAATTGTAAAGTGGGGTAAATAATACCTCTCAGGCATGTTGTGAAGATCAAATGAGATAATATTTATAAAATGCTGAGCAAAGCGTCTGAGAAATTAAGATAAATGTTGCCTATCATTACTAGCTAAGATACTCTTCCCTCCTCCTATTTCACCGTGAAGGGATTAGATAAAAAGTTAGTGGAGGAAATAATTTAGGGCTCTCAAATGTTAAGGAGCCCATTAGACACAATATAAAAAACATATATTTCTTCAGCATTCCATTGTTATATTGCCTCTGATAATTGTGCCTGTAGACTTGTACATAGTTGCCTATTTCTAGATATATAATCTCTATCCAAAGAAATTTGCTTTATTTTACCCAAACTTCTGAGTGTTCGACACTTAGTTTTGTAGAAATGGTAAAGGGCAGGCATTGACTTTTGTGAGTCATCATGATTTCTAGAAATTGCCTGCAGTCTCTTGACACTCATTTTGTCTAATTGTCTCGCCATCGCTTACCTGTTTCAGAAATGAAGCAATGCCAAGGAATGTTAATCCTGAATCTATCTCCCCTTTTCCTGAGCCACAGATTCAATTTTATAGAAAGAATAATGCCTTTCTTGCATTGAGCAGAAAGCCCTTTATAGACATTTCATTAATTTTCACAACAGCCTCTGACAGAAATGGAAGGTATGATTATTATCCTCAATTTTCAAAAAGGAAAGTAAGAGTCAGAGAGAAAGCTTTAGTATATTTTCTTTTTAGCATCACCTGGAAATTGACTATCAGGCTGGGTATAGAACTAATATCTTCTAACTCCTATTGCCAATGTTCTACTCATTATTCTACACTACTATCATAACCATACTCTCTATTCATAGGAGGAAAAAATGTTTAGATAGGAAAAAAAAGAACTATTAGGGATTTGTCACATGATCAAAGTCATCAATATCAAAAACTTTACCATCCAAAGTCTAGATGCAGTAAAGACTAAATTGATTTTGAATTATTCTATTCTTCCAACATCTCTGAATATGAATCAAATGTTTTTCCTTTTGAAAGTATCTTTACCTTAAAGATTCTGGTTTTTTCCTTTGTTCTTTTTTTTCTCATCCTTATTTCTCTGTCATTCTCAACTAAAACCAATCTATCTCTAGTAGGCCTAGTTCATCTTGCACCTGATCAATACCCACCCCCTTAACATTCCCAACAAACTTTAATTAGAATTTCCTGCATTGGGTGACTCACTATTTCTTATTGTAATTCTCTTTATTTGAAAGACAGACCACTAAAGTTGACAGAGTACTGAATTCGGAAAGACACATTCAGAAAAATGATATTTAAATCATGTCTCCAATATTCAGTAACTGAATGATCATCTCTCTCTCTCTCTCTCTCTCTCTCTCTGTATATCTATATCTATCTATATATAGATAGATATAGATATACATATGTAGATAGATAGATGGATAGATGGATATAGATGTATAAATTTAGGTATAGCTTAGATTCTTTATACATAAAACTGGAATAATAGAAACCATTGTACTTAGCTCATAAGATTGTTGTAATACTCAAATATAGGAACTCCAGTGCTTAATGCCATTTCAACTTTAGCTAAATTTTAAGCTAAGCTTAAATTGGCATTGTTGGGTTTTTTTGGTTATTCTTTATATGTAAAGCATTTTAAGCCATGAGGCACATTATAAATAGTTACAATTTTTGTCAGTAGTATTAAACATCTTTCCTTGTTGGAGAGGTAAATTCTGCCTCTATGAACAAAGGTAGACATTTCTTTATATCCTACAGGATCAAACATTGTAAAGTTCATCCTTTTACCATGTAACATACCTTCAAATACATGAAGGTACCAATCAATCACCCATATCCTGAAGACCTTCTCTTCAGTAAAAATCAACATATTATTCTAGTAGTTCTTTTTATAGTATGGATTTATTCCATCTCTTGTAGATGCAGTGTGGCTTTTATTTCTAAAATTTGTGGTAACCAGAAATTATTGTAGCCCTCACAATGTGGTCTTACTATAGGCTATAAGAACTATATCTTTCATTCTTGACAACTCCAATAATGTATTCTGGTTGCTTTAATTAAAACCTCCTGATGACACCCTTTCTTTTTGAACTAATAGCTCCTATTCTCACCTCAAGGATTGTTTGGTTTTCTTCATGTTTAGATTACTAAACTCTGAGCAAAAATGTACCCATAAAATCAAAAATACCTTTTGCTACTTCTTCAGGAAAGAGTTCCCTTGTACTCTACTTAATTCTTTACCTGTTTCAGAGTTCCTGAGGTGAAGATAATGATACTTGACAAGAAAAAATAAGTTTTGATTGGTGGTCTTTTCCCTAACCTCTTTTATTGTGAATATAAGGTAATCCAATCATCTATAATAGTGCATTTCTAGAAAACCCCCTCTTCATTCAACTTAGCATAAGATTTATTGTTTTTTTAATATTCTTACAATGTTGAATTATTATCTGTTTTATAGACCATTAAAATTATCACTTTTTTCCCCCAAATGAGCTGTTATGGATCTATACATTTACGCTCATACTTAAGAACTTTTTTTTTTTGATTTGATTATACAATATTACATTCATTTACCTTAAATGCAATGCAGATAAGTGACTTTTGATGTAGTTTTTCACTCCAGATTGTCCAGATTATTTTTAAGGATGGGAGGATGAAGGGGCAAGAAAGGATAGACCTGTTATCCAATATGGCAAGCTATTGTGAAAAAAGCACCAGATTTGAGTCAAGTAGACAGGTTTGATAACTGCCACTAATATTTGCTAGCTGTATGATCCTATGCAAGCCATTTATGTCTCTGAACAATCTAAATCATCCTGTGTAAGTAGCTAACATTTATATAGTGTTTGCTGTGTTCCAGGTTCCAGGTTCCACAGTTATTGCATCATTTGGTTCTCACAACAACTCTGGAAGGCAGGTGCTATTTTAATCTCCATCTTACAGATGAAAAAAAATGACACAAATTGCAATGAAGTGACTTGTACGTATTCACAGTGTCTGAAGCTACATCAGAACTCAATCTTCATCAGGCCCAGTGCTCTATTCAGATCTGCTTACTCCTGCTGGACTAGATAACCTAGACCAACAATTTCACTGGAATATTGAACTCTCATTGAAGGCCATTCTTCCTCTGCCAGTAGAATCAACACCTGTTTTTAGGAGTTATTGTCTGAGAGAATTTCCTAGAATCCCCAAGAAGACTGATACCTGGCCCATAATCCCACTATTGACCAGATCCTGTACTTCGATAAGCATCCTCATTGACTCCAGACTTCAGTATTCTTTCCTCTATATCATATTGCTACAAAACAATACTTGAATGTACCTCAAAATTCTGCTTTATATGTGAAATTTTATTTTGACAAGTAAAATAAGTTCTACTCACTACAAATATGTAATTGATAGGACATATGATTCGTTAGTCATGAGGAATCATGGGAAGTATTATTTTGAAAAGTTGTTTGACTATGTCTTTAACAGAATCATAGCATCTAAGAGTTATAAGAAATCTCACTGATAATTCAATGATAAATAGTCCTCATCCCCATCCACTGAAGAACCGTGGTGAAGTCAAATCCTCCATCCCCTGGAGCATCCATTCTACTTTTGGACAATTGTAATCAATAGGTAATTATTAGTTCTAACTAGAGGTAAAGTTTTCTAAGCATCTCCTTTTAAACACCTTTATTTTCATTAATAGATCTTGGAATGGAATGGCCACAAGATCTTTAGTTACTTAGGTTTCCTTCTTTAGACAAGCTCCAACTTGTAAATGCCCTTCCTAAAATATGTCTTTTACTATTAAACACAATGTTGTCTAACCAGAGAAGAATACAATAGCATTATATACCTAACTGGTTCTGGAACATGTCTCTCTTAATTTGGGTTTGTTATATGAGTTTTGTTTGATACTTGATGACCCTGTGGACTAATTCCAAGTGTACATTCAGAAAGCCATTTTCCATGTGTTTGTACTCATGAAGACAATTTTAACACTATGATAGTGCTTCATCTTTATCACTTAAATTCATCTTATTTTCTTTAGCCTATTATTCTAGCCTTCCAATATGTATATTTAGATGCTGATAGAAAATTCTAGCTATTCTTACCAAATGTTTTGTCAATTGTAGATATGAAAGTATGTATCATTTAATATAGCTACCCAAGTTCTTGGGGTTCTTGAGTATTGGGTCCTTGAGGCATTCCACAGGAGGTCTCCTTCAAAGTTGATATGCAATGATTCATGATTGAACTTTGAATTAAGAAATTCAACATTCTAAAAGCACTATGTTATCATTTAATCTCAATCCTTCCATCTTGCCTACAAGGATAACATAAAAGAATATTTCAAACAATTTCCTGGAATCTTGGTGTACAAGATCCACAGCATTGATCGTGGTAACCTACTAGGCAAGTCACATCAAAAAAGGAAAAACTCACTGAAGATTTTAACTTATTCATAATATAATTAAAAATTCATTGTTCACTTACTCTAAAAAAATTAATGCTTAATTTTATATCTTTTCATTAGTATCAAAATTTATGATTCTTTGACATTATTTTTAAAATAGTAATATGATCATCATTAAATTAAGTTGCTACACTAAAAAAAAAAAAAAAAAACTCTGCTAATTTCATATCACTTTAATTTTTCTTCTTCCCAAAGTTCAAATTCAGAGAAATTAAAAAAAATATATATACCATATTAGACTTCTGGATTGATTGATTATAGGGTTTGGGGCAATTTGAAGTAATGTATACTTCACATATGAATTATCCTTGATATCACTAGCATAATTATCTACATCTCAAGTTTAAATCTAAATTTAGCAAAGCATAGCATGAGAAGAGAACTAATTACACAGGGGATTTTTGCATTTGAAGAGTGAGATAGTGAAATTAAAATGATCAGTTAGCAAACATTTATTGAATACCTGCTGTATTCAGACAATAGCATAGGTCTGTGATTTGAATTTAATAAGTGAAAACAATATTCACAAGGAATGTGGTATCTAACTGGTTTTCAATATGAGAGCCATATATGTTATGCTGCAATCTCAATGTCCTGAGGAGTTGAAAAGGGGAGGGGAAATGAGTCATATTCTGCTTTCTCTGAATAAGCCAATAGTGCATAGCTTCCGACATCACTATACATTAATTGCTGACATATTATTCCTCAATAAGGTCTCATCCCACCCCCCTTAAAACAAACTTCCTGTAATTGAAATGGGATCAACCCCTGAGGACTGTGATAACATAACCTCTTATAGTAAGTGACCTGCATCAGCTGGGTTTTGAATTTGAATTCAGTGCTCACTGAGTAAAAACATTTACCAGTGTATTATTTTCTTTCTTTTTCAAAAAAAACCCTATGATTTAAAAAAGCATTTACATAAAGAAATAAAAGCACAATAAAAAGATTGCACCTGAAATTGGAAATTTATTATGCACACCATGCTATTCATTTCAAATATGCATGTAAACTATCTTGTAAATTTCTTTTTTTTTCCTTTCCTCTCTTCCTGCCCCTTGTTTTAAACATGGATATCTTTATACACAAATAGGTGTGAGTATACAAATACATGCATACATATATATGAATTTATGTCTACCACAAAGAGATGCTAGGAATGTTTTAGAACATATAGAATTTTTTTAACTAAGTATCTTCAAAAATAGATCAAGCAGGCTTATTGCTGGAGGAAAAAATATATACTCTTTGGGCATAATACCAGATTGCTCTCTAAAATGGTTTTATCACTTCATAATTATACCAAAAATGAATGTTTCCCAATTTTTCCACATTCTCTCTAACATTTATTCCTTTCCCCTTTTATTATTTTAGTCAATCTAGTAGGTAGAAAATATCTCAAGATTATTTTAATTTGCATTTCTTTAATCAATAATGATTTAGAGCATTTTATAAGACTATGAATTGTTTTGATGTCTATCAAAAAATTGCCTATTCTATTATCGAATGTTAATTCGATCATTTATTAGTATTTATCATCTTCTTATGGATTTGACCAAAAGTTATTTATATGTTTTAGATAGGAAAGTTTTAATCTAATAAACTGTCTATAATTTCCCCTCTTTGCAATTTTCTGCTTTTCTTTCTGATCCTAGTTACATTCATTTTCAGTGGACTGAATCACACATGATCCACAGACATAAATGAACTTAAACCATGTCTCTATTATATTATTTCCCATGTCTCTTCTGTCCTCAACTATTACTATTTAAGCTACCTTGATCTTTTCAGTCATGTAGGTTTAATCTTGAACTTAAGAACTCATCTCCAAATTCAACCAATTGCCGATTCTTCTAGTTTCTATCTCTACTTCTCCTGTCCTATTTCCATTTTGAAAAATTAACTTTCATTGACATATTTTATTTTTGCAACATCTATATTTTCTCTGTATACTCTCTCATAGAAATCCATGACTCATTAAAATAATAAAAAGGGGGAAGAGGAACAAGAGTCCATCAAAACTTAAAAACACATTAAGAAAGCCTGTGGTAGGAAATATCTGTAGTGCTCCAATAACAGAGCTAGCAATCTGTGCAAAGCTGGATGGATGATACTTTTTCATACCTTGTCTTTGGGACCAATTTTAGTCATAATTTATCTAAATTCACTTTCAATCAATTTGTTGCTTTTCCATTACATTGCTAAAGTCATTGTGCTTATTGTTTTCCTGGTCCTGCTTTAATTCAGTTGGCACTAGTTCATATAGGCTGTTCCATGTTTCTCCATATTTGTAATTCATCATTCTACAAAGCAGTAATATTCTATTGCATTTACATATCAAAACTTCCCTAGTCATTTTCTAATCAATAGACAATTGCATTTTTTGGAACTTTCCTAATTTAAAAATTGCTGATACTATATAATTTTCATATGGAACCTCTCTTTTATAATCACCCATAGTCACATGCCCATTTATAGAAATCTCTTGATTAAAAGACATGGACATTTTATTATTTTGTTTTTTTGCAAAATTTTAAATTCTTTCCCAAATAGTCAAACCAATCTTCAGTTCCATCAGTGAATTAGTATGCCTATCTTACTATGATTTCTCCAACTTTAACTATTTCCCTCTTCTCATCTGTACCAATTTCCTGGATATGAGTTGAAATATCAGGATAATTTAGATTTTCATTATGTTATTACTGGTGACTAGAAGAATTTACTCAAATATTTTAGGAGTTTACATTATTTTGAGACTAGATGATTTTTATAGTTTGACAATTATCTTTGTTTTTGCCTCCTCTCATATGTCACCACATCCTTATCACTTCTCTAATACAGTATTTCAATAGATTTCTAATGACCCCCTAGCTTCATGTACCTCTCATCTTCAATCCATCACCAACAGCACTATCAAAGGGATTTTCCTAAAGAGTAGGTTTCAAGGTATTACTTCCTTACTCATTAAATTTTAATCACTCCATTTTGACTCTATAAAGAAACACGATTTCACCTTTAACTCTTTCAAAAATTCCATTTAAATTATATCATGTATATAGTTGTTACTACTAATTTAATTTTCATAAGCTTTATGAGTAAATATAAACAAATTGGACAAATATATTCAAATATTATTTTACTTGTAAGTTGAATGGTCAAAAAGTTTAGAGATCCTCGCTTCAAAAAGAGTCAGGTTGATATAGTAGAAAATGAATTAAAACTTGAGACAAAAAATGTGCATTGAAATTCCAGTTCTGCCACTTAATGACTGTATGACTATGTGGGAATTAATACATCTGTGAAAGAAAAAAAGATTAGATAAAATAAACTTTAACTTCTCCTCCAGTTATGAGTCTATATATTTTTGATATGTGATTATTGGGGCAATTATCATATTCGATTAATGAAGCAACTAAAAATGGATAATTCAGATTCCAAAATGAAATTTCTTTGGTTTCAACACTTATTAGTAGCATCATTAAACTTTCATATCATGGCTACAATATTCTCATTTTATAGGACCAAGAATTAGAATCCAAAAAATTGAGGGACTTGCCCAAAAAGCACAATTAGTTAGTGATATAACTGGGACCAGAATACAGAACTCTTTCCTCCCAGTTCATGACTTTCACATTTGCACTTTTCCACCATTATTGTTATATTTGACTAGCCTAACGTTTGGAGTGTAAACTTACTGTGAACTTATAACTATAAGTTCACATACTTTATATTGTTTGATCTTCATAGCATCCTGTAAGGGAAGATGAGCTTCCTTAATCTTTTCTTTTCTTTTCTTTTCTTTTCTTTTCTTTTCTTTTCTTTTCTTTTCTTTTCTTTTCTTTTCTTTTCTTTTCTTTTCTTTTCTTTTCTTTTCTTTTCGTTTCTTTTCTTTTTCAGCAAAGGACCTAAATTTTAGAAGCTAAAAGTAACCTGCTGAGAATCAAGTGGCCATCTAGTGAAATACCTCAAACTAAAAGGTGGAGCAACTGAGAAATATTTTCCACATCATGGTGAGAAGAAGCGGAAATAAAAAACTCACCCTGAAAAAGAAATGAATCCATTGTACGCCATTACATTGTAGCTGAGCCAATTGAGTGTCAAAACAATCTCTACTGCTTAATTCAAATTCATCTGTGAAACGTATGGGAATAATATAGGATTCATTAGACATTAGGATAGATTGGACTTTCAGATCAGCAGAGAAACATGAATAAATTTTGTCACATCAGGATCATAGACACATTTATAATCAAGTGGATTCCTCATGCCCTGTTTTTAGTCAGCTTTTCAATCCCCAACTCATTTTCCAGCATTATTTATTTTTTTTATGGAGACCAAAGGAAGTCAGAAATTTACCACTGAGATAGGCTTCCAATACAGATTACAAGAAGACTTTTTTTATCACAGCTCTTCCCTCCAATTTTGGTATTATTATATGAATCAGGTGAAATCAGAAGGGGACTTGTGCCTAAACTTTGTTCTAACATCCTAAGCATTCTGCATCCCGGGTCCCTACAATTGCCGTATCTACAGATTTTATCCTTAATTTACTACATGTCCTTCTAATATTCATTTGGATTATTAGACAACTTTATGTATAGTTTCAATTCTAATGTTTTTCATTCCCTCACAAACCAAGGTGCAGGAAGGAAAAAGCATCTGGTTATCATAAGCTCTAGACTCTCACTTATACATGTTCAAATTCATTATCTTCCTCTCACATTACTTTTCCACACATAAACTGAAGTCACTCAGATGGCAAACCAGTTCTCAACCCATGAACTTTCCTTCCTCACACTCAGAAACCAATATCTTTTGCCCTTCCCAGGGTGTGATAGAACTAGTTTAAACTAGCATTTATTAAATTTTCCGTATGGAAGTCAACAGTAAAATAAATCCATGCTTGATTTATTGCTTTATTGATTATCTAGTCTTAAAAATGGAATGGATGAAATTTCAATAATGCTAATTAAAGGCATCTTTTATTCAACTGATAGTTAAATATTTACCGGCACTTCCCTGGAATTGCTCTTAGGGAAACCAAATTTAGAAATACATACCTGAAATAATACCTAACAATAGAATACAGCTGTGCTTCTATTCAGTTCCCCACATTTAGGTACTCTATTTTTGTCCGCTTCAGCTTCTATAAGTGAGTGCTAACATTTAATCAATTAATTAATAAATATATTTTGATCTATACTGGTAAATACTTTCATCTCCTGCAGCACTCTGGCCTAATTAATGTTTCTTTTCCTTATTTCCTACAAATATATAGATGAAAAGTTGTAGGAATGTCTCATTTCATGATATATTGAAAAATAACCTGGGGAAATATATAAAGATGTTCTCTATTCAATTAGATACTATTAGTTGAAGATGAGGAATGGAATAAAATTGTATGCTTTCCTAAAGCATATTTTTATTTATGCTTCCAGGATTACCTTTCTGGGAGATTGCATACGAGTTTAAAACTAGAAAGGGACTCTTAGAGCTGATGAACAATATTCATGTTATCAAAAGAATGAACTTTCTTTAGCTACTGTCAGTCCTCATATCCTTCCTACTATGTTTAGCTAACTATCATTTTGGCACTCCCAGCATTCCCAAACAAACTCACAAATACTCATATCTATGTGCTAAGAAGTTGTACCATAGCTGCCAAACTGAGGGGTTGCAGAATAATGCCTAAATGTTATAGTGAATCCCTATGAACAATTATAAACTACTTGAGCTCATTCC
This sequence comes from Antechinus flavipes, assembly GCF_016432865.1. Classification (NCBI taxonomy): domain Eukaryota; kingdom Metazoa; phylum Chordata; class Mammalia; order Dasyuromorphia; family Dasyuridae; genus Antechinus; species Antechinus flavipes. The sequence goes on along the minus strand of NC_067403.1, from coordinate 21,466,251 downwards.
TTAATGAATGACATATTCTCACTTTATCTCAGTGATTCTGAACCTCCTATTACTCCCTGTTCGAATAGCATTCTACACCCTGCACTGACCAAATTTATTCACTATCTCTTCTATCCCCACTTCTAAAGTTTTACTTTAAAACAACCAAATGGTTCCACTGTGCTCTCTGGAATGCCTTTTCCATAGGCAACACACTTTCATCTTAATCCATTTTCTTCTTCTATCCATCTTCTTATACTCACTGACAAGTGCCTCCCTCCTCATGATACAGTTTCTTTAGCTACCCTTTTCAACATCATTTGGACTTTCAATCATACAACCCGATTCACTGACTGTGATGGGAAAAAATGGCTCTCTTCTTGTTTCCAGTTCCAATACTTGATTCTCCCTTTACCACTGTCCCTAGTTCCCTAGGAAATGCCATAATTATTATCCAATCAAGATTCTGGTTGCTGTTGTCTACAAACTTCCACTACTTTTACTTCCTTCTTCAAATATTTTAGAACCTGGACCACAATTTTTTTTTTTCACACACATTTCAACGCCTATCTTCATAGTTGAGGACTTCAAAAACATATATGTGTGTGTGTGTGTGTGTGTGTGTGTGTGTAGGTATGTGTGTGTGTGTGTGTGTGTGTGTATACAGAGAGAGAGAGAGAGAGAGAGAGAGAGAGAGATCCCCCTCAAACTCTAATCTCCCAATTTATTGTTCATTTCTCGTGTTACTCCTTTATCCATCCACAACTACTTACAAAGATGGCCATGGTCTTTATTTTGTCATTACATATCTCCCTTTACCTTGCAACTCCATATTCTGTTTTATGTCCTCACCATAACTTAATAACCCTAATGCCTCCTGAAAAAAAATACCTGGCCCCCACAAAAATCCCATTGACTTCTTGTATCTCTAGTATTTGGCAAAGTGTCTGACATTTGGTCGATGCTTAATAAAGATTAATTGACTGATTGACTGAAGTAAAGAAAATTGAAATTTTAGTCATTTAGAAAGAAAAAGGGCCTCTGTAATACTGCCCCTCCATACCCACCCCAATAATGTTTAGCCCATTGATTTTTTAAGTCTATGGCAGTGAGGACATATGGTGTAGCTGAAAGAACAATGCACTTGGACTTAGAAGCTAAAATGTTGGTACAAGTTCTCACTCAAATTTACTTTAAGCAAATCATTCAATTGTTCTAAGTCCAAATTTTCTCATTAGATATAAAGCATGGAAAAAAAATCTTGCACTTCTTACTTTTTTTTACACTTGTAAAGAAATCAGTTTTAAGTTTAAAAAATATGTCAATTCTTAAACGTAAATGATAATTTTCATTATTATAAAACAATATGATTTATTTATAAAAGTTATTTGTAGAATAGAGGGGCATTTCATTGTTTTCAGTTCCCTGCCATTTCTCCTTCAACTAGTTTCTCTTTCTCTGCTTCTCACAAGTGATTTAGTTTAGGATATTTAAAAAAAAATTTAAATAAATATAGGATATTTTAAAAATAAATAAAAAAAATTAAAAATGTATTTTTGTATTTAACATCTGTGTCGCTGGTATGATGTGGCAAAATGTTTTCATGGATTGACTTCTTTCTTAGTTTGTTTACTTGAGAATGTATTCACTCCAAAAACCTGTTGACTAAAATATATTAATTCAGAGTTTAAATTACCTTATTGTAATTTTTCAATCAGTGAATCATATAAAAAATTCAATTGACATATACTTTTAAATAGCTAGAATCACCATATTTAAAGCTTCTATCATGAATTATAAATATTAACCAATTAATCACTCCACTTTCACAACCAATTAATTTTATAGTCCTAGAAATAAGAAATATAAATATGTAGAGGTTGTATCTCCCTTTGATGAATATGTGATTTACCCATGTGATATGAAAGCAAGAGTACTTAGATTCAAATATTTATTCCTGTTGCTTCCTGTTTTTCAGTGATCAGAGTCTTTTGGTATGAGATTAAAAAGCTAAAATTTGTTTGTTTAATGCTGGAAAGACTTGCTTTTTTGTGCTTTTTATATTTCAAATATTACAAGGACATGTATGATACTAGTTCAGAATCTTCAAAGAGATGCAACATTTATAATAAAAACCTATAATCAGCCAACTTCAGTTCATATCACCTTTTTTTGAAAAAAAAAAGCTAGATTATTTTTAAAGCTAGTTCAGTATATTTCATTTCTGGAAGCAATAACTGCATGTTCTTTTTATCTTTCAAATAGTTACAAGCTGTCAATCAAGAACCAAGTAGCAGATATAAAATGTTTTATTATTTGTATTGCGTTTTTAAATTAAACAATCTCATAACTACTTGGGAGGCTAGGTTTACTAGTCGTACTGTGTTTGGACTTTCAGGATTGATTTTAATCACCTGAATGATGATTGAATTTTTTGAGTGATCATTTTTGAGGATATTTTTGAGTCAAATATGTTTATACACCTATTAGTATATATTTGTGTTTAAATATAAATATGCAACATATAATATTAAGAACACTATATTTGTACTTGTCAGAAACATAATTTAATAAAGTAATATATACAGTTTAAATGGAAATTATATGCAATTTACACACATATATTTGTATCTATTATAGGCTCAATATTAGGGGTTGTTCATTGGAGTTGGTGAACTTTTTTTTTTTTTATATCTAGATAAATGTATCCTTAAAAATTGGTTTCTTTGTAAACTAGGTTTTTTTTTTTTAAAGTTAACCTTATAGGTGGTCATTTTAATGAATTGTGAATTCATCATATGTATATATGTATCATATTCACATATGTATACATGTACACTTGATTTAAATGTCCTTTAAAATGATCATTTAAAATATTTAAATATGTGGATAGATGAATACATTACTATATAATTATTTTCATTTTAATCTCATTTTTAAAAAAATTAAACATTTGCAAGAAACCATTTAAAATAAAGTTTTTGAATCACAAATATGTATTGGTGACACAAACATAAATATGTTTGTATTTTGCTATTATTCAATTATTCCAATGGTGAGTGACTTTTCATGACCCTATCTAGCGTCTTCTTGGAAAAGATACTGGGACAGTTTGTTTTGTTTTTGGTTTTAGTTTTTTTTTTTTTTTTTTTTTTTTTTCTGTTTTCTTCTCTAGAATATTTTCCAGATGAGCATCTGGGGCAAAGTTAAATGACTTATTCAGGATCACATGGCTAGCAAGTATTGAAGTCAAATTTGACCTTCCTACAACAGAGCAAATGCTCTAGTCACGGTGCTACCTAGCAGTTCAATATGTTTATGTATTATATTTATTTGTATTGATGAATATCTATAGATGTCTACATGAGAGAAAGAGAGAGAGACACATGTACAGAAGGGGAAAGAAGGAAAGAGAGGTGGGGAGAAAGAGAGAGACAAAGAAAGAGACAGAGAGAGACAGAGACAGGAAGGGAAAGACAGAGAGAGAGAGGGAAAGAGAGAGGTGAAGGGAGGAAGAGAAAGATAGAGAGAAACAGCAGGAACAGGGAGACAGAGAGAGAAGGAAAAACAGAGAGAGAGAGAGAGAGAGAGAGAGAGAGAGAGAGAGAGAGAGAGAGAGAGAGAGAGAAAGACAGATGCAAGAAGAGGGAGAAAGGAAGACTGAGGGGAAGAAGGGAGGAAGGAATGGAGAGAGAGTTTATAGTTCTAGGTGAAGGGTTATTAAATTAATATACCTAACTTTAAAATAAATAATGTTAATTGTATTTCCATAAAAACTGATTCCCTTTACAGTCAACTTATTTTATTTCATACATTTAAAACATCATTATAAGTAGAGATCTCTAATCATCACTACATTACCAAAGACATTTTTTAAAGAGGTTAATTCACTATTCTAAAATAAGCCAGGATGTTAAAGATCCTCTAGTCTTTGTTTTAGAAGGGACATGAAAAGACAGAAATGAAATTATTAGCTCCACTTCACTACAAGAACAATTCCAATATCCTTACAAAGTTCTTATTATCATGTGAGAAAATATACTTAAAAACAATTTGCAAGATATAAAAAATTGTATGGCTGTGTGTGTGTGTGTGTGTGTGTGTGTGTGTGTGTGTGTGTGTATATATATATATATATAATATGTATTTATATATATATATATATACATATCACACACAATATATATCATACACATCACACACAAGAAAGAATTGTTCAAATGATTGTAATTGTTACAATCACATCAACTGTTGTTGATTATCCTATTGTCAGTAAAAAAGCATTTGTTATAAACTTCTCTATGAAATGAACATGGAAATGTGATATATACTGAGTAAAAATGAGATAAAGGAACTATGTGATCCCAGGTTGGTTGTGGAGGCAAGAGTTATATAAATGAAACTAATAGCAAATAGAAAAATAGGATATAACCTTACTGAAACATAAAACTCACCAATACATACAAATTAGAATAAATTATAGGTTGTTTTCCCCCCTTAGTTTTGTAGCATCATTAGAGTAAGTTGCTACAGGTGAAACTCTCTCAGTTATAAAATCAGCAAGTCTTGGGAACCTTGGAGTTTTCTGGGCTTGCTTGAAAAGCTTCGCCATGTAGATCAGTCACAAGGTGCTTGAATCCTGTCTATGGCCCATAAGTGATAGAGTAGTAGACATGTCAGCCTGATCAGTACCTTATCTAGTGCCAGATCCACATTTTACAGCTCAGGACTTTCAGTCCCAGAGTGGTTAAAAAAGCCCCATGTTCAAGCTAGCCCGGTTAGTTCCAGAGGTAGGGCAGCCACTTGGGTCCTTACCCAGGCTTTGCCTTGTTGTAATTATTTTTGTTTTCTCATTCATATGATTTATACCTCTTGAGTAATTTGCCACTATCAAAGCAGGCCAAATGATAGGGGCAGGGAAGGAGGGGAAGCATCTGTTGCCAATCATTCTGACGAGGAAAGGTCTCCTCTCCCACTGAAGCTCCTTGATGCCAACTTATAAAAACAGGACTAAATCAAGCACCTGGGGTGTGGTTCCCCTAGTGTGAAGCAGAACACGTTGGCTAGAAGAAAAGAAAGGAAGCAAGGCAAGTTCTTTTTCTTTGTGGAAATATATTGAATTTTTGAAATTCATTATAGGAAGCCTTTTTTTTATATTATTGTGTATCTCTATTTGCATTTGGGGATGTGTGTCCCTTGGGAATTTTAACAAGTTTATATTGAATATTTTGGAAGTCTTAAGGCACAAGGATGAGTCTACAGTGATTCCAGTTACAGTAAATTTGTGTTAGGAGATCAACAAGTGTGTCTTTGATAGCTACTTTGGACTGTACCCTATTCCTTCTGGCCTATGCCAGAGGCTGCAAGCTTTAGAGTGGGTATATAGATTTCTCAGAAGGAATTACATGCTACCACACTATCCAAATATTTCAGAGCCTTGACATTCAGGAAATGAAGTCATATTTTTTTTCCAATCTCTGCCCTGTTAGGATCAATTATAGACCTGAGGGTGTTTGGTGGAGAAGACTGGGGGGACGTGATGGCTGTCTCCTAGTGTTTGAAAGGCTGTCATAGGGAAGAGGTATCTAATATGTTCTATTTGGCCTCAGAGGGCAGAGTCAGGAACAAAGAGTAGGAGCTGCAAAGAAACATCTTTAGATTTGGCATCAGGAAAATTTTTGTGATAATTAGATATATCAAAAAAAATTGTCTGTATTGAGTAGTAATAGGTTCCCTTCTAATGGAGAGTTTGAAGAAAAAGCTTAGCGACCACATACAAGATATGTGATAGATGGTATTGTGTTATAGGTATGTGTGAGTTGGGAAAAAAGGTTATTGATGAATCTCCAACTCTAAAATCATAATTCTGTTATTCTGTAATTTAATGTGTGTATCTCCAAAAAACAAGAAATCATTATATTACAAGCAACCTATTTGAATGCTTGGACCTTCCACTCTTTACATGGAAAGCAGACACTAGAATGTCAATTGACACTTGAAGCTCAGATTCCAAATACTTAATTCATACACTGGGGCAGTGTGTTTGGGATCATCATCTTTTATTATTATTTTTTCAACTTCTTCAATACACTTGAGTACAATACAGTACATACAATATAACAATATTTGGATGACAACTTCATCTTATAGATGAAGAGACTGAAAGAAATGGAGATAAAATGGACTTGTTCAGGGTCACTCAGCTAGTAGGTGTCTGAAGCCACATTTGAACTCAGGTCCTCTTGAGCCCAGATTTCACTTTCTTTTCACTGAGTCCCATAACTGCCTTCTCAGGAAGAGACTGAAGTTCAAATTCCTTTTTGGGTATCTACTTAATTGTGTGATCTTGGACAAGTCATTGAGTGTCCATGTGGCTCAGACTACTCTCAAATATTTACTTCATCTTTCATGGGCAGGTTGTATTCTTCCTAGAGAGAGAGGATTCTTTAATCTCTAGCTTCCTATAGTTGTCCATAGCTTATCAAATATACAACTTTTAATGGTGGTCATGTTAAACAGAAATAGTTTTGGCTAAAGGAATACTGTATTGTTTGATATCATCTATAGCCTAGGAGAAGAGCATATATGGTGATGGATGTCTTTGTAGAAAACATTACGTCTAAAAACTAAGGTGGTTAATGTAGAAGCAATCAAGCAAATCCTTGGAGATGTGTTGATAAAATGGGCTAATGAGAAAGTCCTAGAAAAACAAGCTTACCAATAGCCAAGCATATAGTTGGTGGAGGAAGCATGATGGATCATCTGTGGGACTTTACAACATAATCTCTTGCTATTGCATAAAATAGTATCTTCAGGCATCTATTAAATAAGTAAGTTGTGGGGCTTGGTTTTTGTTGTAGTGGTGGGTTGTTTTTGGTTTGTTGATGATGTGGTTGTGGTTTTCATAAAATAGTTATCTATTTGTGAGGTTTAAGCTCTCTGTTATGATCTAGGACTTTTTTTCTGGAATTCTTACAAAGCAACCAACATTGACCACAAGTCCTAATTAACTTCTACACCGTGAATTTAATTCTCCTTAAATATTTTGACAAGGAAATGATAGTTTATATTCTAGAATTTATACTACAGTGAATTCAAAGTATGTTTTTGTCTCTATTTATTTTTGCCTCTTACCTTCAATATTTTACACTAAAGAATTATTATTATCTGTCAGAGAACTTTGGTTCAGGACTGGTTTCACATCTAAAACTTCAGTGTGAATAACTGACTGACTAGTGGAGGTGGGTAATATTTTCCTCATCACATTAGAACTTCTGGCGGAGGTGAAACAAAGTTTCTAGTGAGATTGGATGCACAGTCCCTTGTATCTTTGGCTATTGGTCACTGTGATTTGTGAGATGAACAAAATGGATCTTATTTGTAAATGTTACCCTGAGCACTATGAAAGATTAAAGCTCTATATTGATGTTCCAGAATGTGTAGTTGATTTCATTGATCCTTATTTTCTTCTTAGTGTTACAAAAAAGTAAGAATTTCATAAAAGATCTTCTATTCTGTACAACATAATACCTGGCAAATATAGATTTTTCCTTAATGTTTGGTGGTTGATATTGGTATGTGTGTGTCTGTGTGTGTGTGTATATACATACACACACACATATACATGTATAGTATATCTATATCTATCTATATACACATATATATGTATATGTATATCTGTATATATCTATATCTATATCTGTATCTATATATCTATATCTATATCTATATAAATATATAATGAAATGAGAATATTCAGTTCTATATATGGAATGTCAAGGTTTTGGTAAGAGATTTTTTTTTAATTGCCAACCTAGGCTACCATGAAGAAAGTAGAATAACTTGAGTATGCATTTAATAAATTTTGTTGTTTAATTCTTTTTCAGCTGTATCCAACAATTTATGGCCTCATTTGGGTGGTTTGCCATTTCCTTTTCTAGATCATTTTATAGATGAGAAAACTGAGGCAAAGAGTGTTAAGGGATTTCCCAAGAGTCACAACTACTAAGTGTCTGAGGGCTGGATTTGAACTGCAAAATGGAGATTGCCAGACTCCTGGTCCAGTTCCCAGGTCCAGTTCTCTATCCATTTTGTCATTTGCTTGCTCTCCATTTAACAAACTTGTTTTGCTAAATAACTGCTGTGCTTTCAGAATTCTTCCATGGAAAATTGACTATAAAGGTGAAATCTTCATGAAAATTTCCCCAGTGGAAAATTTCTTGATTTAATGAGGTTAATGTATTTCCTCCATGTTCCTTTCAAAGAAGTTGCCTTGTTCTGGGTCTTCTTAACCAACAAATTATAGAGCCAAACACTGCAGTAGCTACCATCTGTACCAGCAGATTGTCTGCCAGGTGTGTAGCCTCAGCTGGCAAAGTTGGCAACTAACACTAATTTCCCTTTTTTCCCCGTGAAATCTATTTCCCCACCACATTGAGTTTTTTTTTTTTAATTTGGTAGAAATCCTAAATGTGTATGTTTTTAACATTTTATGGTGTTCCTATAAAAATCTCGCTTTATCTGAATCAACGTATCGCCCAACAATCATGTATATTACATACTTTGGTAGTAATAATTCCACAATTTGAACTGAGAAGCTCTGAAATCATTCCACAGAAGAGGATCCAACTTGGATCTGTCCATCTGTTCCATTCCCCTAACACTAGACAACTTGATACTTTAGCTTCTCAAGAAATATCATTGAGGCAATTATCTAAATAATTTAAGTGTTTAACAAGTCAAAACCATTCCTGCCTTTGTGGGATGATTGGCCTAAATTGGGGGTGTCAAACAGAAATAGAAAGGGGGACTAACCAGGTAGCTTATGAGTGATATTGGGCCTCCATTTGAACACGTGAGAGTCATCTATATGACTTGATTAATCACAAAGAGTATTTAGGGAAAAGGAGGCCCAGGATAGTACCTCAAGAATACAATAATAATCAAGCAAGGGGCAGAAACTAAGATTTACAAGAAAGTGCACAATGTGGAGTATGACAATGATAGCAGGCAAGGGAACTTGGCTGTGATCAGTATTTGAAAGACTGAATAACAGAACTTTAAGTTGTTTCATGTAGAACCTGGAATGGAGGTAATACTTCTCTTTCTATTTCTTAGCTCTTTATTCTTATTCAGTGTTATCTTAATTTTTTTCAGTAATCAAGAGATAGATTTAAATTATTCCTTATTAATTATTAAAATAGTGCAACATCTCATTTCTCAATTAGCTCTGAGTCCCAATCTCAATTTACCTAATATTTCTTTATTAATGTGAAGAAATCTCTATTTCCATAAGTATTTTCTCATTTCTATATAATAAGAATTCTTAAACTGGGCCCATGAGCAGGGGGACTTGTTTAATAGTATTGAAAAATAATTTTCAATACATCACTTTTCTTTGCAATCCTTTGTAGTTTATTTTTCAAAGCATTATTTAGAAGTGTCTATAGAAAAATAGTTTGTAATCCCTGGTCTATCAAAATCATTAATTTCCAAGATTTAAACACATTTCAATTTCTATACTTCTGTTAAAATAAGTAACATAATAAAGCCATAAATAATTATTCATCATTTATCAGCTGAACTCATTTCTCCAACCTAAGTCACATTTAACCAACCAAATAATAGGTGATTTCATCTAAATTTTGGAAATAGTCCTTTCATTTATTTTTAGGTTACTATTTAAAATTCCTTCTCCAGATTATTTTCATGTTTCTTTGCAGGATAAAGATTTAACTCAGTTCTCTCAGAAAATAAATCCTTATTCCTCTTTTCTTCCCCTGTCTTCCCTTTAACTATCATACTTAACACTCTCTCCAGAACAGTTCAACTGTGTTTCTCCCAAGACTGCTGATAGACTGACAGTTAAAGTATAACTCTAAAATTTCATTGTCTCCTAAACATAGAGTAACTGTGTCTGTATCCTCCATGGGAGAGTCTGTTGAAACTGATGTTGCAGTGGAATTCAATGGGCTTGGCAACTGGCTGCATATATGGAATAATGGAAAATTTCAAATCACAAGATGTTGAGTGCTGGGAAAATCAGGATACATTTGACAGGAGAAGGGAACTGACAAATATGGGGAGAAAGTAGGAGAAAAAATGAATATAGATTTAGAAAAGTTGAATTTTATATGTTGATAGAAGGAATTTGAGGTAGGTCCTGAAATCTCAAGAGATAAAGATGGCATATGGAAAGAAAGATTAAGAGAATATCAGATTTGGCCTTGAACCTTATAATCACCCAGTCTAATCCAGATCGAAACAAAAATCACCACCATGTGTATCTGACAGCTAATCATTCAACATTTGTTGACCTCTAGTCAAAAGAGAGACATTTGGCAGTGTGGCTCCAAATGGGTCACAGATATAGTTTAATGTTTCCTCTTTATGTTGTTCATAAATAGGTTAAGTATCACTGACTCCTTTATGTTATCATCATGGAGTACTGATCATCAACTACATCTTACCATATAATTCTAGTTATACATAAGGTGTTTGTTTTTTCTATAGTTTCTCACTTACTGACTTAATCTCCTATGAATTTAACTACCATTATTCTTCAGATGGCTCCCTGCCTCACATATTCAACCTCTTAAAGTTCCACTGCTTCTCTTGAACAATTTTTGAGTCCATGGAATCTGTTTCTTATAGATACAAATAATTGTGGGAATGAGGACCACTATTTGGGAAACACTGCCTGCTTTCTTTCAACATAATTTAATCTCAGCAGGTCACCCACTGCCTTCCAGATAGTCGGCATTCAGGTTATCCCTGTCTATACCTGGCCACTGGACAGAGATGGTTCTGGAGGGGAAAATGAGTCAGGTGACCCTGCCCAGCCCTTCTTCACTTCAATCTAATTCACTTACCTTTAATGCATCATGAAGATTGTCTTCGAGATTGAAAGTCAAACAGGAACAGTCTCTGGACTTTGATTTGGGAAGAGTGAGGTTGATGACCTTGCACAACACTTGCATCAAATCCAGTTCACTCACAAGTCAAGACATCACACTGATGTCATTGGTCCTCTTCAAAAGCAAAGGAAGACCACCACCCATAGTAGGCTTGTCTCTTGCCCATCCCTCACCTTCCTGCATAATTCTATTTGCTCCATAAACAGTCATTCCTATTTCCTCTACAACTATTTCTCCCTACACATTTTCTGCTTCCTTTCAATGAAAATGGCTCAAGGATGTAAAAAATACATAGCTGAAGAGATTCCCCATTTCAACTGTCTTCACCTGATAAAGACTTTAGTAGTATATCCACAAGCACAGAATTGCGACAATCCAGAGTGAAAAAGGAGCCTATAAATATGTGTATCACATGGAAAGCTGCCAGTAACAGAATCAGTCAAGCAGAAAGTGAAGCGTGAGAGTCTTGTGGTATCATAAAGCAGCACTAACCACATGCAGAGTTGGAAGGGTTTTTTTTTTCCCCTTTGAGAAAAATCAGAGACCGTTAGTGACTCAAGGTTATAAAGCACATGCTTCTGAGCAATGCTATCCAGACTATATGGAAGGGAAATTCTACACTCTGTTAAATGCCTATTAAGTTCCAAAAACTTTGTTTGACAAATTTAACACACACACACAGAGATTCACAGCCCTGAAAATTAATCACTCCTCTCTGTGCCAGGAACATTGGCCTCCTTTAATTTCATCTGTTCTATGGAGAACAGGGCTAACAGCTGGAAGAACAAGGATCCAGAGAGGTTCCAATGCAAAAGCCAGGAATGAATTGCCATTAAATAACTTTGAATAAAATATTAGGGAATCATAGATCATGACTCAGAACAAGACCTTAGAGATCATTTAGACCCACCTTCTCATTTCACATAGAAGGAATCTGATCATCAAACATCTCCTGTGATTCTTAGCTGCATATCCCAGGCTGCAAGTCCACTATTTTATATATGTGTATGTATGTCTCTGTGTATATATGCATATATGTAAATATATACATATATATATATACACTTATAGAGAGAGATCTAAATTACTCCCATATATTAATTGGATTTTAAATATTTGATTTTGATTCTTTCATTTCCTTGTATCCTATTAGATATAGTGCTTTGATGACACTTAACATTTCTCAGACTATACTTTGAGAATCATTGTGTGTGTGTGTGCATGTGTGTGTCAGAGAGAAAGAGAGACATGATATAAATGTCTGGAATATATTAGGAGAGGTACAAGAAAAAAGGATTGCTCAATACTGAGAAAGAAAGGTAGTGCACCCTTGACCTGATTCCTGACAAAGGATTAAAATCCAATGTCAGACACTTAGTATGTAACCCTGGGTAAACCATGTGCATGTTTGACTGGTTTCCCCAATTGTAAAATGGAGATTATAATGGAACCTAACTTCTGGAGTTGTGACGAAAGTGAGATAATAATTGTAAAGCCCCTAATGTAGTGCCTTACTATATAAATTTTATATAAATGTTAGGTATCATTGTTATTATTATTATTATCATTCAAAAATAACAAGGTTATTAATATGGGTAATCACAAAAGGCAATGATACTGACTGAATCAGTTAATTCAGAGAAAATAATAAAATCATAAATTTAGACATGGCAAAGACTTTAGGAATCATCTACCAGGGGTCCTCAAACTACAGCCCATGGGCCAGAAGCAGCAGCTGAGGATAATTATCCCCCTCATCCAGAGCTATGAAGGTTCTTTATTTAAAGGCCCACAAAACAAAGTTTTTGTTTTTACTATAGTCCGGCCCTCCAACAGTCTGAGGGAAAGTGAACTGGCCCCCTATTTTAAAAGTTTGAGGACCCCTGAATTACTAATCTAATTTTACAGATAGGGAAACTTAAGCCTAGAGAACTTAAATGACCTGCCTATTGTCATAGTGGTAGTAAATAAAAGAACTGGGATTAAAAGGAATAGAAGAGAGAAATTAAACTCACTTTGGAATATATTGAGTTTGATATGCTGGAGGGGCATACAAGTACAAATAATCTGCTAATAATTTGCTTACAAAACTATAAACTCTGTTGTACATACTTAATATTTGGATGTTGTTTGAATAAATGAAAGTTTTATTAAATTTGTACCTTCATAGCATAACAGTAAAATCTGAAATTATTTTTCTATCTCTCTAAATATATTGTATCTCCTTGATAAAATGTAGATGTCATAGGATAAAAATAAGGTATGTTGTCCTTATCTCTAGTGACTAGAACAATATAAACACACAGTGAATGCTCAATAAAGGCTTGCTGATTGATTTGGCAAAGGGGAATGGACTTTTCTGACAACAATTTTTTTTTCTTGTGTGTGGGATGCTAGGTTCTAGACATTTTTCATTAGAATAAAAACTGAAAAAGATGCCTATTGCAAATATGAATCTATCTCCTTTGAAGTCACAATACCTTAAGATTCTTTAAAATTTAAGATCCTAAGATTTAGGATGCAGTAGATCTATTTTCTGATGTGATGGGGCTTATAAAATAGTTGAGGAAATAGAAGTAATACATATGAAATAGTGAGCAATAATAGTGTTCTGGAAGCTATGATATGACCAAGAACATCAATAATGTTTACATATCTATACATGTGTATACAAACTCATAGTCATATTTTTTTCTAACTTTTGATAAATTATTCAACTTATATTTGAGAATTAAGGACATCTTTAAGATTTGGAATCTGGACATATGAGATAATAGGACTATCACTGGCAGGGGAAAAAAGGATGTTCCAAAAAAAAATGATGGATATGCTATTTGAATATAAGAAACTTGAAATAACTGTAAAATACAGGCAGAAATACTATGTAGCAGTCATTAGTGATGCAAGTTTAAAGATCAGGTGAAATGACAAGCCATTTGTCATGTGTCATCAGCATGAAGGGATTACTGTTAAACCATGAAAATAGGATAGAGCTGAGCAGTCTATACAGGCAAATTTATACCTCTGCACATAAATATCATCAAAAGAGAAAAAAACTTATTAATAAACAGAGAAATTTAAAAAAAATCTAGATTAGTAATAAAATCAGAATCCAAATAAATGACAAACACTTGCTCCAGGTATCCTGGACAGAATACTGCCTATATATAGTTCTTTATTAAATTAAAAAAAATTCTTTTCATAATTTTGAGTTCTAGTCACTTTTGACCACACTTTAATTGGGTGTTCATCATAAGTGTTAATTAACCAACCTTGTTTAGAATATCAGGTATCTGGAGGTAAGCCACTTGACATTATATTTAAATAAACATATTTGCTAAGCATGTTATTTAAATCTTGGACAAATTAATAGCTAAAGTAGCCATCCAACTTGGTCTTGACTCCATAATAAGACTTAAGTTCAAATATACAAGTTGAACACTATATGTAATTTGGAAAAATGAAAAAGATTATTCTTTTTCAGTCCACTGAAAACCCATTATATGAAGGTTTTTTTAAAAATAAAAACTCACTTAATATGTTTTAAAATGACTATTTTACACTCATTGAAGACATGTGGTGTCAATTTTGTACCTTATATTTCTATAATGTCATCATTGCTCTTAAAAGAAAATCAGAGTTCTATCATATATTCACATGCATTATATTTGAAATAGAATACATCCTACTCTAATTAGTAATGGTTGTCATCAATAAAACTCATTGTTTCTCCCCAAAATTTTGAAAATAGAATCCATTTCTTATTGGTACCTTGTCTTAATCAAACTTCAGAGGAAAAAAAGAAAGAGGGCTCAAAAGAATTTTGAAATGTTTAAAGGCATGGCATTGTCTTCACATCAAATTGAATTTGGTTTAAAATTTAGCTTCCTTTAAATTCTAATATATTTTATTTTATTACCACCTTTATTTAAATATTTATTTTACATTTCCATCTTGTGGTTTGATAATTAATGAAAGAAAGAATTTATTTAAGCATTACTGTGTCCCAAACATTGCGCGAAGAATTGGACAAATGGGAAAGTGAGACAGTCCTGGTCCTCATGAAGCATGCATTCTAATGGAGGAGAAATTATATAGATGAATGATGACTAAGAAAGTGAGTCAATATTGAGAAATCGCTGTTGTTAGTGGAATAATTGTCCATTTAATTACCATTTCCATTTGTGTGAACTGAAGATCATGTGAATTATGTAATAGTTCCCAGAGAAAGGAGTAGAAAGGTACTGAATTGGGTACTGAATCTGAATTAGAGTATAAACTAACTAAATCAGATGTCAGCCTGTACCTTCAAATTCTGCTTCTACAATTAACCAAATGAACAAAATTTTTCTGGACCTCAGATTTCTCATCTATGAAAAGAGAGGGTTAGACTAGAAATTCCTTTCAATTCTAAATCAGTAATGCTATAACCCGTCTAAAATTTCAACATCATAACATATGGAAAAGGAAAGAGAATAATTATTATTCAGAATGCATGTAAACATCTTAGAATAAGGCAATAGTCTGATATGATTCTATATTTAGGAATTTAATTTTCCTCTGACCCTGAAATGAGGCTGGAATGTGAAGATAACATATCAGAAAGCTAGAAGAATTCATAATATTGCTTTGGTAGCAGGTGATTCTTAGCTAGCTAACTCTTATATTTATTGCTCATTTCTTGAATAACAAATTTAACAGATGACAAGCACTTTTTCAGGGTCTGTTTCAATCTATTAATTCTCAATTTACCTGCCATCAACTTTTTTTTTTTAGTAATTCATGGTTTATCTTGTATTTAAAAGTTTGCAAATATGTAAAAGCATTCTGCTTTTAAATCATATAGAGGTAATTGTAGTGGCTATAGTATCATTGAATCTCAGGCATGGAAGAGACCTTAAAAATCTGAAAGAGACCTGAGGAATAAATATTGCTCCATAATATTGCTAATAAAGTCTAATCAGTATTCTCTTGAAAATAGCTATTGATTAGAAATCCACATACCTATTTAAAAGTGCTTTAGAATGCACAAAATACATAATTGCATAGTAAATAAATTATTAAAATACTGATTTCAATATGTCTTTTAAAAGTTCGCGAATCCCAGTATAAGAAAGACTACAAATAGTCTTTTTTTCCCATCAAATCATCAAATCAGAAAATAGCCCTCTTTCAGGACATTTTGGCTCATTGTAGTCTAAAATGTCGTTTTTTTTTTTGTTTTGTTTGTTTTTTGATCTGCAACATCAAATTACAGAGAGATGCTAAGCTCCACTGAACTAGTCCCCAAAGACTCTTGGTTTATTCAAACAAACCATTGTTTTTACTTCCTTCAATATTTTTACACTTTTTTTTATAAAACCCACTATATATTTGCCCTTTTGAAAGTTCATCTATTTAGATTAGGGCTATCATTCTATGCTGATGAGAACCTTCTAGCTTTTAATTCAGTCTTCCAATAGTCTAGCTAACAGTTCTAGAGTTCTGTCATTTGCACACCTGAAATCTATTGATCTAAGTCAGCAATAAAGATATTGACTAGAATAGAACTAAGGATAGATTTCTTGGAATATGTCATTGGAAAGGCTGATTATTCTTATATTATGATAGTCATTGATCACAACTTGTAGGTTCTAGTCATCCATTTAAAGTTTTCTGAATCCACTTCACTGTGTTCTTGTTTTTTTTTTTGTTTGTTTGTTTTTTGTTTTGTTTTGTTTTATTTCAAGGACACAGTGAAGTAGATTCAGAAACCTTATATTTGAGTTGCATTTCCCTTGCTTACTACTAGTTTAACTTTTTCCACATAACAAATATTCTGATCCCAATTTTGTCATCTGTAAAGCAATGAGCTTTACTCTAAATGGTCTCCAAAATCCTTTGTATCTATAAATCCATTTATCCTCTGTTCATATATTACATTAATCAATTTTGTTGAGAGAAAATTAATAATTTATCAAGTTATCAATAATAAAATTAAATATTTTAATAATAGAATTAAGTTTTTGAAATATCTTTCTATGAAATCTAGATACTAGAGTATTTACATGATTTACTAGTATAGTAACCCTTTTGAAATAGGAAATTGTAGCTAATCTGGCATATTTTGGGGGGAGGGATGAATTTGTGTTATCTCTCTTTGAACACGGCTTCATTTCCACATGCTCACACCGTTCCTTTAATAATAGTCTTGAGTTTGTCAGTTATAAAAGTCAATCTCATTTCTATATGTACAGTTTGAAAAGATATTTCCTTTTTTTAAGTGCATCTTTGTACAGCTCTAGTTCTATGACTTTTCACAATCTCATGATTTTGCAAAGATCAAAAATAGATAATACAATCAACCAACTCTGCCAATTTTTCTGTATGTTTTATCTAAGACGGATGACGTGACATCTTTGATGTGGGTGAGTTATTTTAAAAAAGGCACCTCCTTTCTCAACTTGATTTTTTATCTTTTTATGTCTATTTGCCATTTAAAAAATAGACTCCATATAAAAATTATATCATTTTGCCTCTTCTCCCTTATAAAATATATTTAGGCCTGTCCTTTCCTTGCTCTACCTCATTTCTTCCAATATATGTTAATTCCTTGACTTCAAAAGGTGATGCTGGTGGGAAACTCTAAGCATTTTGGAGGGGGGGCAACCTCAGCCTATTCTAAACTTTGGTGGTCCTGATGTCAGCAATTTTTAATGTATTTGTATGCAAAAACCTGTATTTGATTAACTGCATATACATGTATATAAATGGGGTTTCAGGTCCAGCACTCTAGGTACTATATTACCTACCTCCCCAGATATATCTAGATATGAATATAGATCTAACTATAGATATACATTATTGTTCATTTGTTTCAGTCTTGTCCAACTCTTCATAAGCCCTTTTGGAGTTTTCTTGGCAAAGATACTGGAGTACTTTGCCATTTCTTTCTCCGTCTCACTTTTACAGATGAAGAAACTAAGGCAAATAGGATGAAATGACTTGCCACAATGTTGTATAGCTAATAAGTATCTGAAGCTGGGTTTGAACTAGTCCTTCTGACTGTAGGTCCAGTGTTACATCCACTGTCATTTAGCTGCTCAGCATATCTATAGATAAATATAGTCATATGTGTGTATATCTCTATATCCATTTATATTAAAATAGTTTAGATGAATGACATGCAGATGTGTGTACATGTATCTATGGTTATAAGTTGTGGGCTATCCAGATCTTTCATTTAGCCTATTCTTTTCTTTTTGAATAAACAATATTTTATAGCTATATTCCAGTTGAGAATATTATGGTATCTCCTCTGACATACTTGTGAGAAAGGATATCATTGATCATTATATTTTGACATTTAATTGTCAAAGGGATGCTCCTGAAGTTAGAAAGCAATGAGAAATTCTTCTTCTAGCCAAGCTGCTATGTCCTCAAAAGTATGGAGGAACATACTATCCTCAGTAAGAGAGAGTTTCTGGTTTCAGGTTATATTAATGTAGCTGGGTTTGCTTTGAGTTGATTTTTATATTTCCCCTTGGATGACAAATTTGGTATTCAAAAATAAAATATGTTTTGCCTTAAAAGAGAGAATTTGGATGATTTAATTGACTAAAAGCCAATTATGCATAAGGGAAGGCCGTGGCTAGGAAAAAGACACTGGAAAATATTGGCAGATGGGTGTTGGGGTGGCTTTTAGAGCATGGGAAGAAAAATTAGAATCTTATAGCTCTCTACATTTGATAGCACATAAAAAGGAATCCTGTAAGGTTAATATTATTATTATAATCTTGCTTGAAGTTGTTTCTATAAGGAACTGATGAATCCCTGAGTCCAGCAGAACGTTGATATTATTGACTATAATGATAAAGTAAAAAGTGATTTAGTTTTGAGTGTAAGGGTGATTTCTGAGGTGCTATATTTTGGGTATTCAGCTGGAACTATCCTATGTGGACAGATAGTAGAGAACTAGCCTACACTTGTAGCTTTAAGGCTTTATCTGCAAATACTTAGTAACCGAAGTTACAGAGAATCAGATGGTTTTCATTATGGAGGGAATATTTCAAAAGTTCTGATATCTCATCAATGTTGCTCCTTCCTTCAGTGGTGCACATCAATCCTGAACTTAGAATATAAAAGATACAGAGCAAAGGATACGGAATAGATACGAGATAGAAAATATCACCATTTTGCTGAATGTGTTTAATATATACCAAAATAGCCTTCAAAACATGTAATTATGGGAAACTCAATAAGAATTCAAAATGCTGTTTTGAAATATCCAGAGAGCTTTGAAGCTCACATGTTATACATTCCAGAGAAATGCTCTTGGAGAGAAAAACACAAATCTATCCAGTTTGATTATTCAACCACAGAAGGTAACTAATCCTTCATTCAGTAGCTCATTATGCATTGTCATGAAACAGATAATGCAATTCCCACATACCTCTTTTGATTCGATGTCAAACAAATTCCCTCAAAGTCATTTAGTAAACAAATAGAAAGAATAAGCAAACCTGAAACCTCCAACAATTTGTGTAATCAATTACTTTGAACCCATCTATTAGTCTTCTCAAAATGGAATCACATGCCAAACCATCCGAGGGAAATTCTTGAATTAAGTTTTACGTTTGTAACATTTGTTGATAGTGAAGAAAACATGGGACTTCCTCAGTTCATTTGCATCTGACAGTATTTAAATGGCTTCCCAGCTTGAAAAGGTAGTTAACCCTGGGCTTAATGAATTATTGGAACATGCAACTTTTGTAAATCATGATGGACGTTCTACCCAGAAGTACCTTAACATGTATATTTTATTGATTTAACGCATTTCTTTCCTTTGGTAACATCATCTTCTATTGCCTCATTCAGGATATGAAGCTGATTTATATTCCTGAAGGGACTGTAAAGTGAAACTTATCTTTGAAAGTATTAGGGTACCTATTTTCCCATTCTGCTTTTGTCTGTTTATATCATTCTATACGTTTATTCATATCACTGCCGTATAAAATGACATTAATTCACTTTATCCTTTGTAATTTTTCACTGCGATGCTTTTTAAAAATAATAATCAAAAGTTAAATAAATTAATCATATTAAATATGGCTCTATCCAATTATCTTATGAATATGCCCAATATAAACATGTTGTCCTCTTAAAGTTCTGTATTTGTTTTTTCAACAACACATAATACAGCACAAATTCAAGACCTTCATTATTAGACTCTTTTTTAGGATGATCTCCAGCATTCCAGAATTGAAACCAAAGCACAGAATGGAGTCTGGGCAGAATAGAGTGCCTTACACCTATCAGATCTTAGTCTGGGATACTATGTGGCTCTTAATGCAGCTTGTCTGATTATATATTGTACTACTGGGTATATGACCTTTCACTAGTCTAAGTAAAAAAAAAAAAAGTAGTACAATAGTTGATGTTCTTTATTGGCAAAGTAAATTTCCATTTGGGGTACTTCTTATACCAATGCAATCATTTAAAGAGGAAATGAGAGGAAGAGGAATTGTCCTGTTGTTTAATGATAATTGGCAATTAGCAATGATAAGTCAGTCTCCTCCACATCAGGAAACTAATCTAATTAGATTTTGTCCCATAGTCTTGCCTATCAAGATATTTTTGGGTCTCAACTCTGTCATTCAGTTAGTTAGCTTTCCTTTTCAGATTTTTATCATCTGCAAATTTGCTAAGCCTGCCATCATTTATTCAAATCATGGGTAACATGTTCTACAATACAGGTCAAAAACAGATGCCTGGGGCATACTGATGGCATCTTTCCAAGTTGGTGATGAACCATTACCGATGACACTTTGGACCTGGTTTTTCAATCACCTCCAAATCCAAATGAAAAGATTTCCTTAAGAATTGTTACAGTCATTAGCAACAAAGATACCATGATCAGCTGACACATATTGGAGCCTGGGTGCTTGGATCTAAGTTGTACAATATATTCGCTTTTTTATGACATCCATGAAAAACATTGATCATGTTGGCGGGGGAGAGAAAGCACTGATTCTTTTCAATATTTATTGAACTAAATAATTCAGAATAATACTATTGTATTAGTATTTACTCATTGTCAACTGTCATTCAACACAATTCTTCCTGTTCTTACTTCAAAATCTTAGGCAGAAAAGAGAGTGAGAATCTTATTATTTTTTTAAATTGCCAATAACTGTAAATATACATTTAAAGCCTGATTGCATGACTCTGTAATCATGAACAAAGTAAAATCAAAAGCAAGACCATATAATAAATAAAAGAAAATTCTGTTATATTACCTATTAAATCTACTAGAAATTTAGTAAGGAATAAAAATTTGAATAAAAGTAAGATAATTTAGCCTACTCAATTGAAGTAATCCCTGTTTTATTAGTAGAGTAGTCATTGATCATTATTTCCCACTCCTCTCATAGAGGCCCACCTCACAGCCTGGTTTGTCTAATTGAAATGACCACACCAGAACATTAGTCCTCATAAACTGTCCTTTGGCTAGTAGTCTAAGGAACTCATTTTTTTTCCTTTAGAAAGCTACATTTCATGTTAGTTTGAAATGTTAATATTTTTAAGTAAAAAACACTATCTGAATAGTGACCTAAACTTCAGAACAATTTGCAAACTTTAGGAAACCTTATTGCAAGGTAATTAACTTGAGTGATCAGCCAGGAGACATAAAAGAGAGATGCTATGATGTTGTGTCCCTGATACAAGAGCATTTTTCATAGGAGGAGCCTTGAGAGTAAGCCATTGTGGGTTTTGAATGTTTTTTATGCAAAAGGGTAGGATTTGGAAGAAGGGAAGATAGTAAACAGGAGTTTTCTGCTCATATTGAAGAAAACCAGCAGGCAAAATGCTCTTTGGGAACCTGCCAGAGACATTACAGAAAAGAGAAGAAATCTTGACACCTCTCTGATAAGGAACCCAAGCTAATTAAAGGCAATTGACCTAGCAGCCTAGTACAAGCTATTTCAGGGTTTAATTTAATGCAGAATTCCATGGCAGTGAATGGACAGTTTTAAAATCTTTAGATAGTTGGGGGAGAGAAAAGCAACCTAAGGTTGGTAAATTAGTAATTTTGTGTTAACTAGTTAAAAAAAATGTATCAGATGTTTCGTTTCTTTCAACCTTTGCTCCTAAGAATATTTCTGTTCTATTTTTTTTAGATAATTATATTTATTTCACGCACATATTTTCTGACAAAAGATTATATTATACCCATCTATGAATCCAGTATTTAAGAATTGGAAAGTTTTTCATTATTTATTTTTGAAGATTATATATGTCTGAACAATTTAATAATGTCCCAGGTTCAATAATCAAAGTGGGTACAAAAGAATTAGCCCATGACCTCATACCTCAAACTATACATGAGCAATCAGATGGTAGAAAGACAGTGATGAGGGAGAAAAGGCCCTTTCATCCCTTTCCTTTTGGTAGACCAAGAGTGATTAATAAGGACGAGAAGTGATGGAGGTAATCTTGACTACAAATAGAATATTAAGTTTTTTCTTCAAACCCAATCTTGGCCATCCTTTCTTGTTACTATTTTGGGAACTTCCATTCTTTCTGTCACTCAGATTCTTACAATATAAATTTTTATCATTTTGCCTAATTGTAAATCCACATATCCAGACATTTGTCATATATTCTCAGTTCTAACTTCACATTCTAACCTGCGCATCTCTCTACCTCATCCCTATTGGCTTCCCCTTTCCCACATAACAGCAGTATAAATTCACTTTTTAATGATAATTCATGATAAAATACAATATAGTATAATACATAATATACCAATCTATTTCTTGCTCTATTGAATGCTAACTTTACACCATAACCAAACCATTTAAATCTTATCAGTCTCAGTTTGCTCTTTTATATAATGGAAATGTTTGTCTTTTTATTAGATTTTGGAAGATAGAATGATGAGAGCAACAAACAAAGGTTTATGTCCCCTGGTTCTACCTTCTTATAGTCACTAGGAGTGTGCCCATTTTCTAGACATATGGTTGTTTTTATAAGGTGCTTTTTTGATAAGTGCTAGTCTGGAGAACAGCTGTTAATTCTCCATTAAAGTGAGAAATTCCCACAGGATACTCTAAAATTAGGCATGTGGTTGTCTTTGGTAAGCCCCAGCCTGGCTGTTAGAAGATAATGTGCTTTACTAAGAATTCAAAAGGGGAACTCATTCACTAAGTGACAGAAGGATATTGAAGATAGAGATATTGGTGTTGGACAGGACTAAAACCAGATCAAGAGATGCCTCATTCTGAAGAAAAATAGTTGTTGATCTAGTGGCCAAAGTTATTTCTGAGTGATATAGTTAGCCTCTTTCACTGATCAGTGGCCAACTTTAAGTGTTGTGGAAGGTATCTCTGAAACATTGTTTTTTAAATCATGTTATTGCCCCATTACAGGCTAGAAATCCCCTCAAACAAAATTTGTGTAGTCATGTCTTGAAAATATTGTGCAAGTATTTTACACTCTTTTCCAAGTATTTCAATAAAGCAAATCATATTTTTTGTGTTTTTTTTTTTTTTGTTAAGGAGAGGATATCTTTGTATAAAAGTTAGCTTTACATTATACTGTAGTCTACTAAGAGTGCAATAGTAATGTGTCTAAAATTATATGTCTTAATTAAAAAGCTTTATTACTAGCAACCTTAATGTCAATTGATAAAATATCTTACCATAAGACAACTATGAAATTTGACCCACTGACTCTTCCTTTCACTTGAATATTCAGAGGTTACTGTAGAATTATTAGTTGGCTTTATTTTAAATTTTTTTATGTCGGGAAATACAGAGGCCCAAGGAGATGGAGAGAGTTAGAGAATTTGCCAGCAGGGAGCCTAATCATAATATTCACAATATTTATCAATTAAGTTTGCAGTTTTATATCACCACAGTCCCTGGTGTCCCATGCTATTATAATACTAATAACAAAGATCAGTGATGACAAATCATCATAATGTATATAATAATAAGGGAAAAGTTTGAAATATCATAATAAATTCCAAAATGTGATACAGAGACATGATGTGGACACATACTGTTGAGGGAAAAATCATACCAAGAGACTAGCTTTGGCACAGGATTACCCCAAACCTTCAATGTATACAAAAACTAAATTTAAAAAAATGCATAAAGTTCAACAAAGTGCAATAAAATAAGATATAGCTATGTTCCTTCTTTCATAAGTAATATTTTAAAATATTGATTTTTTTATTTTGATCTATTACAATAAATCTTTCTCAATAATAATCAAGGAAATCTCCTTATAAGTTTATTTTCCCAAAATCCTTAGATAAAAATGGTCTCTGATAGAATTAGGATAATAATACAGGTTTCTATCCAGTGTTATGCTTTATTGATAATAGAATGGAGAGGGTATGTATTTACAGTCATAAAGAATAATGGAACAATATGCTAGGTATGAATTCTGATAATATTAGTGGATATAATAGTTATATAGTTTCTGAAGGTTGTCACCAAGCAGGATTCTGGGAGAGGAGAAAAAAGTAAGGCTTAATAGAGTGAGTAGAAAATGAGTTGAATTTAAATGATTGTCAGGAATTCAACCTATAAAAGGAGCCGCAGGGAATAACCTGAATAAATGTCCAAATACATGAGAATTCTCTGTGTCAGTTTGAGGAATCGAGAATGAGGTTGGAATATAGAGGCTATTGGTGACTTATATTACCTGTAGGTTATAGGATTTGATTGAAACTAAGTTCTGCCTGAATGATTTGTAACTATTTTTAATTGATATAGAACCACTGGATATTTGTGGGGCACAGGAGTGATGTGAGCACATATAAGAAGAGCAAAGATTATTTGCTTCAGTTTTTGAAGGCTTGGTCATAGTGAGCAAGCGTATGAAAACATGAAGAATTGTTGGTTTTTAAGATAACCTGGGAGGACAATTCTAAAGAGATGTCCCTGGGAATAGAGCAGAGAATCCCACGCAAAAGAAATGCTTCAGAGATGAACTGAACCTAAGAATTATCTGTGAAAGGTGAGGTAGATAGGAAATATTCAAAAGTAAAAGCAGTAAAAAGAGAGAGAGAGAGAGAGAGAGAGAGAGAGAGAGAGAGAGAGAGAGAGAGAGAGAGAATATGAATTAGCTTTGCCTCAGAAATGCATTTGGAGGTAACACATGTAGGTTTGTTTCTCCCCTATTAGAAATTATTTCTTTGCAATGATCCCCTCTGAAATTATTGCATCTTCATCTTTGAGATCAGTAATGCAGCTTGGATAGATGGTTAGCCTGACATAGACAAATAGTTTTGGTCATGATCAAAAGTGGCTTCATAACTTAAGGGACTAAACATTGTTCAACATTGTTCTATCTCTAAATTAATAGATCACAATTACAGCATATTATAGGGTTCAAAACAAATTTGAGAATAAGTATGAGGATTCCCTTCAATTATAATCATATAATCAAAATATTTAGCTATTATCCTTCTTCTCCATGTCTAGGGATCTTGCTATGTATAATCATGTTCCTTTTTCTTTCTTTCTTTTTTTTGTTTAGGGTAAATTTATAAATGTCTGTTTTTGCTGCAGCTGTTGCTGTTGTGTATCCTCAGCAGTTAGTACATTGCCTGG